>NC_056728.1:586149256-586336756 GCF_019279795.1 Protopterus annectens
AGTAATTACCCTTTTGTTTTGTTACCATAGAGTGACACCTAAGTAATTATCCTGATGTCTATTTCACTATGGCTCAAACTTCAGAAAGACTGTACTACCTCTGAGGTAGTTAACAAACTACTGCAGTTCATTGGTCATAATGTTCTACAAGTATATCATGTCATCAATAAATTGACTGTAGAATGTTATCTTTAAGGCAGAACACAGAGACATACATATACACTCTGTGACACTCTGCCATAGTCAGATTTTCAAAGGTAGAAACCATGATGGCCCCAAAAGCTACTCCAGAAATATGTTGATATACCCTGGATCTGAAGACAAAAAGTTGTCATTTAATGCAATATCTTATAAAATGAAGTACAAGTGAATATCCCCATAATGTCCTTACAGAACATATGAGATTCTTTGACAAGGTAGGTTCACCATCTCATAGGCTCATAGGTAAGAACTAGGCTAGCTGCCCTTGTAGTCCAATTTAAGGCGAGCCAGTTTCCCTTTTTGTACTCAAAATAACCTATCCCATTTCGTTATAGATTGGCCTTAACTATCCCATGGTCAATAGTTATATATTACCCCTAATGAGAATAGCTGGGATTATACCAAAAATAATTTAAGGGAACCAATGCATGGTATAAAGCATTTGGGAGCTGCTTGTTTCTATTAGTAGTACAGAGGGCAGTCCTAAGAATGGTGGTATATGGGGTAACAAAATCCATAGCAACAAGTAGGGTACTTTTATTTACTTTCACATCTATAAGCTTGTAAATTACATTTTTCATATATATCAATATGTGCAATATATTTTACTACCTCTTCCCCAAGTGGCTGTGTTTGAAGGAATAATAATCCCCCAGGATTTACTAATCTTCCATGTAAGACTAGATTAGTTTTACATGGAAATGCCAGTCTAAGAGTATGACGGCAGCATGACATGCATATTAATGAGGGCACTCTGCCTCAACTCTAAAGCTTACACAGAGCATGGACGAGTGTAGGGGGTGTGTTGGACTGCCGAGCAGTCCAAAAATCCATGCCCCTGCAATGACGAAACTCAAGAAATGTCGAGTTACATGAGCAAGTCCACTCACATGTGTACATTGTAACACTACACTCCCCCATATGTTAAACCTCGTACAAATTTAAAAATTAAAAGAAATTTCTTTTTTTTTGTTTAATTTCTGATATAGCTGCCCGTATTTGTGCGTGTTTGCGTGGGATTGCCCATTGCTTAGCTACAGTTAGCAGCTTAGACACCGAAGAGGATAATAAGAAAAATATATGCAAATTAAGCAAAATAGTGATAGCGAAGTGGTTAGAGCTTTCGCACAAAGAGAAAGCATTCCCAGTTCGAGTCCCACTACTGCACATTCCATTTTCTGTTGGAAATCTGTATACAAATATATTTCCTGACATTTATCATGTATACGTTTTGTAAAAAGCATTCAAATGTTATATGTAGTAGTGAACGAATTTTATATATATATATATATATATATATATATATATATATATATATATATATATATATATATATATATATATATATATATATGAAGGTGAAATGGTTATGTATTCTGAGGGATGAGTAACTTATTTTAAGCAATATAAAGCATTGCTAAGCACATTTTAGCAGTATTTAGCATATTTAAAACTAATTGCTCATAGCTGAGCACCACGTTAACAAGCACAATGTCTTTGTGCGAAGCTGTGCACCACACTAACCTGCACAACTACAATGTATTTGTGCGTAGCTGTGCACTGCGCTAACCAGCGCAACATTGGGCAACGTCGGGCAAAATCGAGCAACATTGGGCAAAGTCGGGCAAAGTTGAGCAAAGTCGTCTAAACACGGCCACACCTCCTTTACTGTACCTTAACCATTCAGGTCTGGCCAGTAGGAAAATAAAAAGCAGTGACAGGGCTCAAACTCAGGATACTGTGCACTATAGTCACAGTATATAACCACTAAGCCATGAAAGCATTTCATAACCATGCACTTTCAACAGACACATATCTATCAAAGGAATATTAAACATTGCCAACCTCAGCAAAGCAGGTGTGCCTACAGCTGAGTTTTTTCAAAACTGGCCAATCACAAATTGCAGGAAATGAGGCATATTTAAGCTCCACATGTGGGAATACTTGCCATAACTAGTTGTAGCTCCCTTCTGCAGGCAGCATGGCCAGTGTTGGAGAAGGCACTCAGTTTCGAGCACAATGCTGGGGCACTGAGGAGTCCAAAGTAATGGTTTGGCTCCTTGTCCACAATCATGAGGAAAGACTCCTGCGTGGCCAGTACCAGGGCACCCAATATAAAACGGAGGCCTGGAACAGTCTTGCTCATGCTCTCACCAGTGCCACTGGTGTTCCTCGGACTGGTGAGAAGGTTAGGCACCATTATTCAGACCTGAAGCGACGTAAGGAGGATCAACTGGACCAGTGGGTCCAGGAGTCCCGTGCGATGCCTAATACCCCAGTACTGAGTAAGTAGCCATTGTATTAGGTAGTTAAGAATTGCTATGCTTGTCTATACTATGGATAGGTATGTCCCAATATCACTGCATTTACTACACAGCTGCAGGTGTCCGGGCTATGAATCAGCAAGCCCATGAAGATAGGTTGCAAAGGCTGCGTCATCAGGCAGGTTAGTAATTATTCTGCATGTACTGTTATATAAAATAAATGAGAGAGCCTTCCAAAAGTGTTTTAACCCAATAAATAAAGGTGTAATAATCCTTTAATAAATGTATAATTCCTGGAGTGCGTCTGTGTCATTTTCTTTGATATGTTGTTGTACTGTTGCATTTTACAAATAGTACTGTTGTATTAAGCAGTGTTAACCCACACTTGGGTAGGCCCATATAACATGGATGAAGGGAGTGCCAGTTGCTTTTATGCATATTTACAGCCCTCAACTGTTGGTTCATGCCCAGCATGTACAGGTTAATCTGGCACATGAGTAGCTTGGTATTGTGTTCCCCAGAAATGTCAGTGTGCTGCCAGAAATGTAGGGAGCTATTAACATATAACTGATACTTTCACCTGAACATATCTAGATAATTACATGAAAGTAGAGCTGTCAGTGTACCATCTTAGCAGTAGTGTGTGTAAACAATTCTCAAAATATGTAGCAGTACCATCTGCAACTTGGACAGTTTGTATGTAAGATACAGCTCATGTATATACTGATCTAGCAAAATCCAACTGCACGATATAAGGACATTGGGTAGTGTAATAATACATGTAAGGGACATATAACTGCAGTTAATAGGAATGTGGTGAAAACTAGAAGGATATATAAGTTGTTAATTGAGCTATCCTTTTCCACCCTACTGTATGTGCATAAAAAATGCAATCCCACACCTCAGTCGGTATGTCTAATCTCAAAACATTTGTTGGGACATTATGTCCTATTGGTTTATAAATATTTGCATTTATTTATATGCATGTGCCCTGTTAAAATACCATAATATCGGTGGTCTGTTGCCATCAATTCAACTTGCATGCTGTTGTAATGTCCACTATTATTCTATATATGCATGTCTTATGCTTGCTTTTCAACTGTTGAAAATCTGGTGTGTTGGGTTAATGGGAATACTTCTGCATGCTGTTATAACTAATTGGGAATGCTGTTGACTGTTACTAACCCATATCTTTATTAAACCCTCCAAACCATAGTTCATATGGGAAGGCCGGTCCTAGCAGACCCACCTGTCCCACCTCAGCTGGCCATGGCACCTGGCGCCAGCAGGTCCGGTACCCAGCCTGGGACTTCCTCCTATGGTGGCCCTGTTCCACTGCACTGCAGGGGATGGGGCTCAGCCCCCCTGTGCAAGCATGGGCGGAGGAGGGCCACCTATCACCCTTCGAACGGTCCAGGCTGTGGTTCGTAGAGAGATTGAATGTTCTGTTGCAGAACCTCTACGCCAGCTTGAGGCATGAGTGGTGCAACTCCCGGGTCAGCCTGCCCCTCCTACACAGCTCCCAGCACAGCTACCCTCTGGGCGGTGAAGGTGCAGTGGTGACTGCCCATGGGTGGGGACCTCAGTCCCACTGTTTCCATCTGTGGGCTCATGGGCTTGTGATTTACAAACATCCCTCCCCATCAAAGGTGTTCACCCATCACATGTGTCATATACCACCCCTGTATGCATCTTGTTTGTCTTGTCTGCTTACCTCCCCAACCTACCTCCCCAAATATGCCTACTTCCCCTACCACACATTCCACTCGCACCTGAAAGAAAAAAAGGGCAATCTGCTCCCCCAAAAAAAATTACGCCCCATACATAGCTGCCCATTTTGCACACATGTCCACTGGACACATAAAATGTAATTTAATTGGCATTACAACATACTTTGTTGTCCTCACCCCTCTCTCAGGGGTAGAAGGTTTCATATATACCTCCAAATTTATTCCATATGCACAGCTGTTGCTGTTAAAGAAATGGGCAGCTATGGACCTTCCCTACACCCATCCTGCACATCCCGAGCTACTTTCCATACTGTCTTTCCCTCTTTGTGCCCCTTTTTCACCACTTTCCTATCTCTACATTTTTCTTTTCTTTCAAAGAAATGAGCGCGGCGGTTAACGGGAGTAAGCACTATTAAGCAGTAGTTAGCAGGTTTGCACGAGTGTGTGCTTGTTTGTGCTTAGCAAAGCATTGCTAAGCATCGAGCAAACCCACGCAAACCCACTTACAACTGCTTAAAAGTGCCTTAGTCACTCTGTATGCGAGGGCCCTTGTTCTGCTCAGGAGCAAAATAAAACACCTCTGTCAGTCTCGAAACCAGGACCTTGTACACACTACACAACATGAAGTACACAAAGTCACAGTAGATATACAACAAGTTGGTACTGAAATAAATATATCATGCATCAGAATGAGTGTAAAGGAAAAATAGGAATGCCATACCACAAAACTTGTCCTGTGGATCTTTACCAACAGTTGTTGTGGGATTACATTACATGACTGTGAAAAGAGAAGCAGCCATTCTAGCAGGAAATAATGTTACACCATCACTTTACAACCCCACACAGTATCACATCAGGACAAACACTGGCATATCTGTTTAGGGCAGAGGCCATACCTCCCAACTGTCCCTAATTTTCAGGGATGTCCCTGATTTTGACACAAATTTTAGCTCTGTCCCTCTGAATCCCTCCTAAAACTACTGACTTTGGCCAGAAAGTTGGTGAATTACACTTAATGAATAATGACAATAATTAAGAATTAGACACTTCTTTTACTTCAGAAAAGGTGTATTAATTCATATGCTCTGATTCTCTCAATGTTTCTACTTAATGGCACTAATATTTTAAAGGTGTCCCTGACTTTTTCTTTACTTTTCCCTGAGTCTGTTCAAATATGTACCTGAGTGTTTGAGAGGTCTGGCAGAGGCAGAAACCCAGAGGCATATCAGCCTTTCTGCTGTTACACACTGTACAAATAGCTTTGGAAGGAGTTTCGGAAGCATACCCTTATGTAGGAATACAACACTAAAATACAAATGGATGTAGCCATGTACTGGTAGCAACCAAATGTAACAATGCCATTGCTCTATTGCTGAAAAGACCTGTGTGGTACACAGACAAAAAATAACAGGTTATTCTCTGGCTACCATGTGGATAGGTCCACAGTTGTGAGTTACGCAGACAGACTACTTGCCTTGATAAACTAACATGTACACAGCAATCCTGTAAGTCCAGCAAGATAAAATCCACACAATAATACTTACGCTCTCTGTACTTCTGCACCCCTACCCAAATGTAGAATATACCTGTATGTGCAGTGTCTACCAAGGATGTAGTTAAGCATACTCGCAGTACTGAAATGTGTCCAGTTTTTCTGAGCAGCTTGTGCTAATGTCAACACTAAAAAAGCACAAACTGTTTAGAACTGAGTAAATGAATATTCACAGTATAGCAGTTCACAAACAATTCTTGTGCCAAAGGAATACATCTCAATAACTAGCTTTGTATGGCAGTTAATTGTAAAAGTTGAAAAGAAAGTACATCTTTCCATGTATCTTGGGGTAGCATTTTGAGGGGTGAGTACATTTCTACACTGACAAGTGGGTACTGGAAGCAGCAACATTAGGTCTGAGTACAAAATGTAAATCTCTGTCCACACCCCTGACTTCTGATATAAGAAGTATACCGACCTTCTGTCTTAAACAATGATGCCCACAGCAAACAAGGATGATCTCCATCTTGGAAAGCTGAAAGGACCACGCCTACCTGAGTTAGCAATTTATAGTACTGGGTTGCTATGACAGTGATTACTGCAATTACTACACAGCAGGCTGCATGCAATTAGCAAATGGTGGCCACTAATTGGTGCAGAGGCCATCACATGCTCATGTGCAAATACCTACAAAAGCAGGCTGCAATCTCTGCCAACAAACTCAATCACTCTATTGGAGAGGGAGAGGGAGAGGGAGAGAGAGAGAGAGAGAGAGAGAGAGAGAGAGAGAGAGAGAGAGAGAGAGAGAGAGAGAGAGAGAGAGAGAGAGAGAGAGAGAGAGAGAGAGAGAGAGAGAGAGAGAGAGAGAGAGAGAGAGAGAGAGAGAGAGAGAGAGAGAGAGAGAGAGAGAGAGAGAGAGAGAGAGAGAGAGAGAGAGAGAGAGAGAGAGAGAGAGAGAGAGAGAGAGAGAGAGAGAGAGAGAGAGAGAGAGAGAGAGAGAGAGAGAGAGAGAGAGAGAGAGAGAGAGAGAGAGAGAGAGAGAGAGAGAGAGAGAGAGAGAGAGAGAGAGAGAGAGAGAGAGAGAGAGAGAGAGAGAGAGAAAAGGAAAAAGAAAAAAGACAAAAGGAAAAAGAAAAATAAATATTGCCAAATCATACAAAGGAAGGTATGTGACACATATGTATTCACTGGCATGTAGTAGATGTTATTGAAGAATAGTCTACATAATGTAAACCATTCATATGTGGCAGCAGTACTTATTTATGCATATATGTTCTGCGTAACTACTGCTATGGACAATACAGTGTGTACCTGTGGGCAGTAGGTCATACCTGTGAAATGTGTAGCTCAGCATTAAATGTCAAAGATCTTATCCATGTTATCTGCCTTCTGTACAGTAGTGTGGCCAATGGCTGTTGGGGGGATTAGCGCTGACATTATATAAACATGGGTGTGACAGAACAACACATGCATGATAGTCATATTAAAGTGTAGCTTACCATTGGCAACTGCTGTAGTAGTCTAGTATGCTTATCTAGCATTTGTAGTCAAATATTCCCCCGCTAATGTTAGTGTGTGCTCATATGTGACACCTGTTTGTGTTGCAGCAAGGCCCAACAGTTCAGCTGGGAGGTCCATATTGCAAATGTTTGTGAAGGGTGGAGATATATATGTTGGTGAAGGTTAGTATGCGCATATTTGTATGTAGGTTTAGTGTGTGACAAACAAGACAGCATACAGTGCTGGTATATGACATGTGGTAGTTAAACACCGTGTGTGGTTTGTTCAGTGTGCAGTGTTGAAGCCAGTGAGGCCTGCAGGGCTGTGAACACCTTCAATGCATTTATCCCAAGACTGTGCGATTTTATTACATTACTGTAACCTCATATCCTTTGTATAATTGATATGCTCACTATGAAAGGTGAAATGTATATGTGCCTACAGATATATGTATATGTACACCAGTGGATGTGTATATGTATATATACATACATATATATATATATATATATATATATATATATATATATGTATATAGTTTTATATTATATATATATATATATATATATATATAGTTTTATATAATATATATAATATATATATATATACTTTTATATAATGTATATAATATATAGTTTTATATAATATATATATATATATATATATATATATATATATATATATATATATATATATATATATATATATATATATATATATATATATAGTTATATATACTCATAATCTACGTGTTGCAATAGATTCTCTGTACTGTTGTCTGACTGTGATGGTCAATGTGTTTGTGAATACGTCAAAGATATATATCTGTGGGACAGCTTAATGGGAAACTGTTTATGTCATGGTATTATGGGTCCTTGCTTTGATCCTAGCAAAATCTGTGTATTCTGTTGGTAGGCAGAAAAAGTGCTATTGCATACAGTGTGATTAAGCCCCTTGGTTTTAACTAGGGTGTGTCATTGGAGGCTAAAGCACTACATATATGATTATTGATTGGTACTGATGTTAAATCCAAATCCTGTGTGTGCTGTAGTACTACTTGAAGCTCTGGGTCTGTACAGCAAAGTATGGTGTATGAAACACAGTCTCCCAAAGCATGCACGTAGTCCAGCTGGCTATGAAACGTAAGGTGAAAAACTTGTCAGACCAAATGTAGTCACTATAATAGTCCAAAATCCAAACGACACGTTTTCACGATAAAAATGGTATGATAAGGAGAATTGGTTGATGATGTTATTGTTAATGTTTACTAACCAACAATAGCTTTTTGTGCTAGTTTTTATTGTTTAGTTTTTAAGACAGTCATATGTTGTTTTTAGTGTTTGTCTTATGACATGAATCATTTTTATCGTTGTCCATTACACTACGCTATGAAAATAAATATATATTATATAAGTTACAGCGTTTTTTACAACATGGGATATGTTTTGGACATTTAGATATGGTTATGTTATATGAATGAATTTCTTCAAGATGTGTTACCACCGCAATATGCTGCAAGAAGAAGCACTTACTTAAATGTATAGAGCCTTTGCTTAATTGTCATATACACTACACTAACAACAGCGGTTAGGTATGCCGTTTTTTATATATTAATTGATTTATTGTTTATCTGCACTTGTTTTGTATGCTGATTTTATTTACGCTATGTGAGCGATTGTTTTAAGAGGTCTATACAGAGAAGCACTTTATATTTAATACGTAGGTCATCAGATGTTTTATTTGACCAATGGGGTTCTATGTGAAAGTATTTATGATAGAATAAAATGATGCTTTTTGTTAGTCTGATGAAGCCTGTCGGCGAAAGCGCTTACTACGTTGTGTTTCAATAAAAGATTTTTATCGTGAAAACGTGTCGTTTGGATTTTGGACTATTATAGTGACTACATTTGGTCTGACAAGTTTTTCACCTTACGTTTCATAGCCAGCTGGACTACGTGCATGCTTTGGGAGACTGTGTTTCATTATTATTTTTTCGGCACGTTGTCCTTAGCCTTTGTTTGTTTGCTGCTCAACCCTGGGATTGGTACATTGTTCGTTATATTTTTGGACCAGCGACTACGGAGGATGGCGAACGTGGGTGTACAAAGTATTGAGAACATTGAGCTGCCGTATGTTCCACCGGCAGTGACGAAATCATTCAAACTTTCTGACCGCTTTCAAGTGTGCTTGAACGGTGGAGATAACCAGTTAATGGGTTTTGTACCACAGTGCGAGGTGTCGGAAGGCGATAGGAATACAGCACAAGACGCGAATGCGTGGAAGGAACTTGAAGAACTTGAAAAAGCTTTTTCCAAACTGAAAAGACTTCAGGTACAGAGACATTATTTTGAAACGTGCATTAACAAGAGAATAGTGCCTCGTGGGCTTCGCATTTTAAAAATGCCCACTTCTGGCAATCAGTTTCCGGACTTGCTCTATCGGTGGCAACAGCTCAATCTTGAGTTGAGCTACAGCTACATGCAACTACTTATAGACTTTCATACGCCTGATGAAAACAGACTTAGAGAATTGGTGAAAGAGTTGTATGAAAGTTTTTTAACCAAATACAATGGTAATGCATATACTCTGAGGTTAGAGAAAGTATTGGATGATGTGTCGTTTTTAGAAAAACGACTATTGGATCAAAAAAGACACAAGATTACGAGAGATCTTCGTGACTTTAGTAATAATCATGTTTTCATGTGGCCTCGGGAGAATCATGTTGATACTACATACACTAGGGGCCCTCGCCAACAACGAGTGATGCCTAGTGGTAATAATTTGCATAGGTCTAATAATAATATATCATATGGTAATAATGGCAATAATGGTCCAAGGGATAGGGCAATGAGTGCCATTGGGTCTATTGCAAATGAAATAGTTCCATCTCTTGTTGTAGTTGAGCCTTTAGATTTACAGCATTCCAGTAGGTCTAATACGACTATAGAGAGCAATAAGCAGGAGAGTTCAGCGGATACCGCCCCTAGTGAAGGAGGTGTTTCTAATCCGTCTCTAGGAGATGGAAATATTGGTAATAGTATTACACAAGGAGCGGGAGTCCCGCTAACTGATACATCTTCTCATCCTGCTACTACATATTCACAGGTAGTTAGGCCTAAAGAACATGGAAATAACCATTCTAATCATTCCAATATTTATAGTAAGGTGAATGTACCCTTTCCCATAGTACAGGAGAATTTTTTGGGGAGAAAAAGGTCTGCAAGCAGGGGCAGACAAAAGAGGAAGTGGTCGACAGACGAACAGCAGGGACCCACTATCAAGAAAATGTGGGAAAAGGTAGAACACTAATTGTGAACTTATCTAGTAGGATTCTAACAGTTTATGAAGAACAAGTCCTCAGTAAGGGGTTGAGTTTTATCCCTTCTAGAAGGACGGATATTGTAGATCTTGTTGTTGATACTAAGTTATTTACTAGGAAGATACAGTTAGCTTTGGAATATGGAAACAATACCCAGGAAAGAGGTCCAAGAAGTTTCAGACCAGTTAGTACGTATATTCCACAGTTGAATCCTACACTAGAAGTATTTAGTAATGTTGTTGAAAATGACATATATGCCCAGTTCCAGTATGATAGGACTGATAAATATAAGTACAATCTTAATTATCAACAAAGGAAAGCTTTGAATGAGTTAAAAAATGACAGTAATTTGGTGATCAGACCTGCGGACAAGGGGGGTCCGATAGTCCTTATGGACACGGTTAATTATAATACAAAGATGAAATTGATGTTGGAAGATACTAACTCATATATGAAGATAGATGTTCCTGTTTTAGTGGATAAAGTTTTTACCATCTATTACACCCTAGATGACCTCCTTATGTCGTCTGATATCACTAAAGAACTCTATGACTTTTTCAAAGTCAAAAACCCTATATTACCATGTATTCAGGGGTTACCTAAAGTTCACAAATCATTGATAGATCCACCAATGAGACCAATTGTAGCCGGACAAGGATGGGCTACAGAACCTCTCTCGGTTTATTTAGATAGTCTGCTTAGACCATTGGTAGATAAGAATGTAAGAATACTCAAAGATAGCAAACAATTCCTTTTGGATTTGTATGCTTGTACTAGAAGTCTAAGAGACGATGAACAGTTTCTCTTGGTAACCCTTGACGTTGTCAGCCTTTTTACCGTCATCCCGAATGATACGGGGCTGACGTACATTTCAGACTATCTGAAAATTAATACACAATTTCCTAATAGTAAGGTGGAGCTGGTGACACTCTTTTTGGAAATGGTCTTAACCAACAATATTTTCGTTTTTGATAATACAACGTACCTTCAGAGGGATGGCGTAGCTATGGGCACTTCTTGTGCCAATAGCTACGCCAACCTTGTAATGGCTACATGGGAAGATAGATACATGTGTAGTAGTGATTTATTTAAGGAAAATGTGGGATTATATCGTCGATTTGTCGATGATCTCTTTTTTCTATGGCTAGGAGATGAAGATACCTTAAATAGATTTATATTAATGCTGAATTCCTCTACTAATTTCCTTAGATTTACTGCTAGCGTATCTAGGACAAACATCTCGTATTTAGATGTTGAGATTTACAGAATGGAGAATGGGCTTTTAAATACATCTATACATAGAAAGGCCTGTCACAGGAACAATCTGCTGCATAGACAAAGTATGCATCCAGCGTATGTGTTCAACAATATTTTAAAGGGCCAGTTCATGAGAGCATCACGTTTAAATCCTAGTGATGAATGTCATCAAATAGAATGTATGGATTTAATGAACAAGTTTCTAGAAAGAGGTTATGGTCATAGGAAAATAAATGACATCATGAAGGAAATAAGAGATATGAGGATGGATAGGGCTAGACCCTATTTCATGGATCAGGGGGAATGTTCACAAATAGATAGGCAGAATGATAATGTAATCAAAGCTATCACATTCTATAGTAGGAATAGTAATGATTTTGTGAATGTGTTAGACAAACACTGGAATATACTATTATCAGACCAAGACATACAGGATTTGGTTGGTCCGAAACCAAGAATGATTTATAAAAATCATCCAAGTCTGAAGAGAATACTGTGTAAACCGAGACAGAATTTAATGACACATCGAGAGAATGTAGCTCAGGTTAACACAGTAATATGTGGAAAATGTAATCAATGTAAGTACATCAATAAATGCACTGAATTTATACATCCTAAAACAGCACGGAAGTTCACTTTTTTCACTAATACCAACTGTGAAACTAGAAATGTGGTATACCTTGCTTTATGCAAGGCCTGCCCTAGTTATTATATAGGTAAGACTAACAGGATGTTAAAGGAACGGATTAGAGAACACAACTATCAAATAAGGATAGGGTCAGACACCAATGCACTGTCTAGGCATTTTAAGCAAGCAGGTAATGGTCATCAATTTTCTTTCTGTGTTATACAGGAATTAACACAGGGCATTAGAGGGGGTGATATTTTAAATAGGACCCTCGAGTGTGAGACCAGGTGGATTATTAGGTTTAGATCAGATATACCACCTGGTCTAAATGATAAAGTGCAAATTAAACCTTTTTTAAAAAATAGGAGGATATTCAGAAATAAATGAGTTAGATATATAGGAGTTTTCTATTAATTGATATATATATATCTATACCCCAGGGTTTGCCATTAGGACACAGACACTTTTCATCAACATACATTTCCTTTCTCACACAGCTAGATTTGTATTTTGAGACCCTTCCATCTTTGCATGTGTGCGCGTTTCCTGGCTTGTTTGAGAATTTTGACTAATTTAGGTTTTCTCCCCTATACAGCTTCTCACATAGTTAGTTATGCATTTTGAGACCCTTCCTTTTTCATATGTAAGCGCCCTTTAGGCCTTTTAGGCTCTCTTCTCCAAGCCTTGGGTAATCATGCTATTAATGTTTATAATTTGGAAGTGACGCCTTATATATACGAAAGTATGGTATGATAAGGAGAATTGGTTGATGATGTTATTGTTAATGTTTACTAACCAACAATAGCTTTTTGTGCTAGTTTTTATTGTTTAGTTTTTAAGACAGTCATATGTTGTTTTTAGTGTTTGTCTTATGACATGAATCATTTTTATCGTTGTCCATTACACTACGCTATGAAAATAAATATATATTATATAAGTTACAGCGTTTTTTACAACATGGGATATGTTTTGGACATTTAGATATGGTTATGTTATATGAATGAATTTCTTCAAGATGTGTTACCACCGTGCAATATGCTGCAAGAAGAAGCACTTACGAAATGTATAGAGCCTTTGCTTAATTGTCATATACACTACACTAACGACAGCGGTTAGGTATGCCGTTTTTTATATATTAATTGATTTATTGTTTATCTGCACTTGTTTTGTATGCTGATTTTATTTACGCTATGTGAGCGATTGTTTTAAGAGGTCTATACAGAGAAGCACTTTATATTTAATACGTAGGTCATCAGATGTTTTATTTGACCAATGGGGTTCTATGTGAAAGTATTTATGATAGAATAAAATGATGCTTTTTGTTAGTCTGATGAAGCCTGTCGGCGAAAGCGCTTACTACGTTGTGTTTCAATAAAAGATTTTTATCGTGAAAATGTGTCGTTTGGATTTTGGACTATTATAGTGACTACATTTGGTCTGACAAGTTTTTCACCTTACGTTTCATAGCCAGCTGGACTACGTGCATGCTTTGGGAGACTGTGTTTCATTATTATTTTTTCGGCACGTTGTCCTTAGCCTTTGTTTGTTTGCTGCTCAACCCTGGGATTGGTACAAAGTATGGTGTATGTCCACATTGCTTGCATCCACTGTTTTGTGTGGTCTCTGTATTCATCACAGATTACATTTCTCAAGATTAAAGTTGTGTAAGTACTGACACACAGTACTGTACAGTACACACTGAAAGCTTATCTGGGTTGTCATACCTTTGTGTCCTGTAATTATGTCTGATGTGTGTGTGGTTATGTCTGTAACATGTCCTTTGAGATATGTGTGGTAAAACATATAACTACATATCTAGCAACATTCATAGTGTACTACAGCAGTATGCAACCTATATTCCCAATTGTGCACATATTTTGGCCACGGGTTTGCCATTAACAAGTTGTGTGGTATAATAGTAAAACATTTACTGGACCTTACACTCATTGTGATGGATGATATATTACATCAGCTTGATGTATATCTGCTGTGGCTAGGTGGTGCATCATGTTGCATACAGTGTGCCAGGTACTCTTGTATAGTCTTATATAGTGATTTTATTTTGTTGCTGTGCAGAACATGGTTCATTAGATAGAGAGTGAGCCAGGCACTTCCAAGCAGTTGTGGGGTGAGCAGTGATAAGTGGCAGTTAAAGTGTTTCACTCTCATTTTAGCTAATAGGTTGCTATATATGACAGTTCAGTGATATCTGTACTGTATAATGTTAAATGTGCCATATGACTTGCTCAGACATATTTTCATACTTATGTCTTCCAGGGATCATGGTGCATCGCAGGAACCCCAGTTACAGTAGTGCTGAAGATGATATAATTACTACCATTATGATTCAGCACTACAGTCTCATGTTCTCATGAACCAGCCAGGACCAGCAGGAGCATACTGCAATGTGGCAAGATGTTGTCTGCAGGGTAAATGAGGTAGGCCTGCATAACCAGACATATGAGCAGGTACGCCACCACTGCAGTGATCTTCTCAGACATGTCCGTCAGCATGCTGCTGATGTGCGGAGACAACAGCTTGCAACAGGAGATGGTGGTAATATCCATCTCCCCTCACCAGAGTGGAGGAGCTGCTCCTAAGCCTGGTGGCACCTGCCCAACAACAACAGCAGCATAAATACACCATGATGGAGGTTGGAGCCACCCAGCAAGCACACATGGAGCATGCAGGTAACATGGCATATCTGTAGACTACTGTTATCTGTATTGGTAGATCATGCATATGTGAGATGTGGAGTGTGTTGTTAAAAGATGTGGAGCCTGTTGTTGTGCAATACTGATAATTTGGAACATAATCTGTAGCCCTGTGAATGTAAACTGTTGTTGTACTGTAAGATTGCAAACACACAGTAGCAATGCCACAGTTATGGCCACTGACAAACTGTCTCATCTCTATGTAGATCCCTCTGGGGTGACATCATGGCAGCGGACAGATGCTGGTGAGTGTATTCTACATGTATTATTGTAAATAAAAAGTGCATGTCATAGTTAAGGTGTAGGCCATGTACACATGTAACACACCTACCCATAATGCATTATGTGCATGTTTGGTGTAAGACCACGTACATCTCACTAATGTGATTAACTGCCTCAAACACATGCAATACCCAGACCATCTCAAACAAATGTGGCTAGACTGTAGTGACCATTGGATAGGCACAGTTGATACTCAACATGTACATAGCATACATATCTATGTCATACACAGAGCATTTTAATATGCTACACATAAAGGATTCCCAATCCCTCTGTAAAGACACACTCCAGTATCCAAAATCTCATCCACACATTACACATAATATACCTGAGGGGTAGAGGCCTATTATGGGGCATTTAAACACTCTGCAACACACTACACATTCATGTCAGGGAATGCTCCTTATTGGCCTCTTTACAAACTCATGTAACAACTGGTTGTGAAATGGTGAATGTAGCCAAGGTAGTACAGTTCCGGTACAGCATGAGTAGTGCTGGTTTGGGAAACATTTGTAGCCTTGAGTGACCACATGATGCTTCATGATGATGGCCTATGGTACTATACCCCATCCAGTTATTGTAACTACAGTACTACACATAGCTTTCATTGCTATACACCTTAATGTTGTGTGTGTGCACACATATGCACCTCTAAACAATATGCATACCAATCACAATTTGCACAACTGACACATATATGTCTTGTGATGCTATTGAGTAGCTAGGTCATATGACACACTTTGGCTATGTGTAGTGTTTAAATATGCAGTTGTGTTTTAGCATGCCATGTCATGGATGACATTGGCATGTCCAAAATATGATCTACACTGACCATAAATACCATACATTGGGTATGTGGCCGAATGGTATTCCATCAATTATTCATGCACCACTGATGATGTGTGAATACTCATCATGCATGTGCTAAAAATGTGTCTGCAATTATTTGCTAAAGACACAGAGGTTGTAATCAGCATTGGATACCTATCTGACACACAGATACACATCCAGCCATGGTATGTACACCTGTTTGTTATGGTGCACAGTACATTACAGAGTTTTTAATACCTGCACAGCAATGTTGTGTCCATGTATGCATTGTGTTCCACGGGGAGGCCCATCACCTAATAACAAAACACATGCATCAAAGCCATGTATACTGTTAGTAACAAGGACTGTCAACACTTGCACTGCATGCTGTTGAGCAACACATGTCCTGCATGCTGACATGTGTGATATGACTGTTTTGCTAGTGATACTGTACCCCACCATCACCTGCTATTGTTTATGTTCTGAGATTGCTGGTGTTGTGTGTGTCTGCTTTAGGGAGGAGTGTATGTGTGTGTGTGTGTGTGTGTGTGTGTGTGTGCGCGCATGTGTGCATGTGTGCATGTGCGCATGTGTGCATGTGCACATGTGTGCATATGTGCATGTGTGCATGTGCGCATGTGGTCTGACATCATGTTCAGGTCTTAAAGTGTGATTCATGTTTTCCTCTCACAGGTGCCGAGGTGGGGCTGGTTCAGTACAGCAGGAAACCTGATGTCACTGAGACAGACAGTGATCATGAGGATAGGTATGTTGAGACATAGGCAGGTTTGTCAGGGTCTGCTGTTGGGCCACCAATTAACAGTACACAAGTCTCCATCCCATCCATGCACACAGTCATACTGCCTGTACATCCATCATCACCATTGCTCTTAGCTGAGGAACAGTGTACGGTTGGCACTGGCCAGGACAGTGTGGTATCTATGACACATGTATCAGGACACAGCAGCCATAACCAGATGTCTGGAATGGTACCACATAGGCAGATACCCAGGGGTTCTCGTCAGAGCACTGCTGGTCATCATGCCCCTGGCAGGTGTGCCACACCTCTTTCTACCACACGCATGTTCCAGGCTGTCATGAAGTCACAGACATGAATGGAGCTGTACACCAGACAGGGACTAAGGGCACAGAGGGCTCATAACACCTCTGTAAATGACAGTATCCATGACCTAGGAGGTGCCATACGTAATTACACTGAGGTCATTGATAGACGTTGGGGTGAGACATTGGATGTCCTCCACAATGTCATGTCCATGTGTCAGGACAGTGCGGGATGGTTGAGACGTCGACGTGGACATATGCCAGTAACATCAGCAGCTGGAGGTCACTGTGGATGTCCAGCAAGTCACAGCCACTCCCGTAGTGCCAGTAGCTGCCCCAGCAATGTTGGGGGGCTGTCCATAGACCTTCCTAGAAGACCATGTGCACGTGGCTCTGGCCAGTCCCAGCAAGAACCTGGATCCAGTGGACATATCTCAACCTCTTTGGATAGTACCCAGTCTGGATTAGTACCTGATACTGTCTGTAGCACCCCTGCCATGCACAGGTTTCGTATCTGTAGCCAGAGATGGTGATCTGTAAAGCCTGCCAGGTACAGTCTGTGGCTGTCTCACAAATCCCTGTATATGGCAGCCACATGGTGGAACTGTGTGCATGCAGACACACACACACACAAACCAGAAACGTAGGGCAAACACATACCCACACACATTACATCAACATTGCTCCATAACAGTACTCATGGCCCTCATACACACACTCACACACACATCGATTGTATGGCTCAGTGTAGGCCTCTGGCAAACCAACAACACACCCTGTGCATATGATGAAACCTGTGCCACCTCCTGTCATCTGTAACATTGATGCAGGAACAGGCTAACATGGTGCTGATGCACAGTGTGACTTTAATAAAGTATAGCAATGGTTGAACGTGTAGCATGTTGTCAGCAGTAAAGTGTAATGACATCCTTGAAGGTGTAGCTGAGCAGACATGATGCATTAAAGCTGTAATTAGCAATGTTGTATTGTTTCCACCAATGTTTATTCCAATTGTGTTTTGTTTGCCCATGTGCTACTTGGCTGATGTGTGTAGTTGTGTCAGCATGTGTTATACAGTGGACAGTAAGTGTGGGTGTGTGCAGCACAGGTTTGCAGGTGTACATTTGTGAAAATGTTGGGGGTGCACTGTCTGCATGTACGTGCATATTGGACACATGGGCAGGGTGACATGCTCTGTATTGGCCAGTGTTAACGCTCCATACTTTCTATTAGTGGCCAGTATGCATTATACTACACACATTTTGGAACTTGAGTGCACATGTGTGTGTATGACACGGGTTGACACTGTGCTGTGGGTGATGCTGTTGTTGCTATCTGTCATTGGTTTGCATTACTAAAGTTAACACTGTCCCAGCTGCATAATCCTTTATTAATGCACACTGTTCACCTACAGGGTTGCATGGACCATGCTATCACAAACACAAGAAATTCTTACTTATACAGTAAAAGTGCATTAGTCTCATGGACTCCTGCCATAAACTAAATATATAATAGAAGGTGTGAAGTTGTACCAAAAAAGAGTTACATGCCAAGAAGGGATAACCTCTCTGGTCAGTATCATTGGGGAAATGCAATCCCTCAATAAACATACAAGGCAAGCTTCAAAATACAAAATGGCAAGGATTCCAAAGACAACTGTCAAAAGATTTTAATACTCTTAACATATACTGGAAGAATCACGCAGATAAAAATAAGCAAAAAGGTTTATTTTACATGCATGGAGACATGCTACAAAGTACATGGTATGTCAGCAGTCTAATTTCTGTACACTTTACATGGGTTTTTATACCCTCTTCTGCACGTACACAGCAGCTGGTTACTAGACAAGGAATTTCAGTCAAGGCTATAAATTTACATACTGGAGCCTTAGATGGTCAGGGGTCAGACACAAGATAAGCTTGTGCCTGGACCAAGGTAACATCTGTGCATTCCTCTTTGGTCAGCAAATTCTTTACAAGAAAAACAACTTATTTTAACTTGCTTCTTTGCTTGCAATGCAATTTCACATTTTAACCCTTACTATACATGATACAAAGATGTTGAACACAAAGATTCTTACTACATTTCCCCCTTACAACACTTTGTATCACCAGTAATACATTTTATTCATACAGTTTTTCGCATGACTCATGTTCTGTATATTCAGAATAATAAGCTTTAGTTGCATTGGCAGACAATACACTTGATATTATCATTCGGATGCAAGGAATGCAGCAACAACCCAACAGTAGGAATATAATGGCACCAACACATATAGCAATTAAGACATTCATAAGTACTGTTCCCCAATTTCCAAACCAATTTTGGAAAAAGTCAGTTAATGGATTCTGTCCTGGTTTTGTAAGTTCAGAAACTTGCTGCAGGATCTCTATATGGCTGTTAATGTCGTGTTCGTTGTCCGGTATGAGCAAACAACACTCCTCCTGGATAAGAGCACAAGTACCTCCTTTCGCCGCTAGGGTGAAATCGAGCGCCATACGATTCTCCAACACTACAGTCCTCATTGCAGTTAACTCATCTGTCACCAATTCTAGCACAGAAAAAGTTGCATTGCTCAGAGTTTCTAACAGTTTTGACAGTTTTCTGAGCTCCCAAATGGATTTTACTGTCCCATACGCTGGAAGGATACCAGCCCAGGAAATAACATCATCGCCCAAGTCCATGTGTGATAGCCCCTTGCTGCTACTATGGGCCAAATCGTGGTGATAGATCCAGGATGCATCAACGTTACCTACGGGTTTAACAGGTTTATTAACAGCATGTACATTTCGTATTTTACCTTGGGGAAGAGAAAATGTATGTCTTATAGCTGGTGCTAAATAACCCAAAATGCAACTGCCTGACCAATTCCTTGGTAACCATTTGTATGCTTTTCTACCACAGATAAAATAACAATCATTTACTTTAAGTGTAATATTGACTGGAACAGAGTGATTTCCTTTGTCTCGCAGCCCTTTAAACAAAAGATCATACACAGATTACATTTTTTCAAAGAAACTTGTGTCATTAACAAGCCCTGTACTATTAACAAGCACTTTTATAGGCTTGAAACACGTTGCACAGTGTCCATCTATTGTACAGTTATGAATTATGGTTACATTACACTGACTCCATCCAACCTTAATCTTGCCCATTCTTTGAAAACATACAGTTCCATTCTGGCGACCCATGAGGGGTAATGCTATTTTGTCCTTTAAGGCTACCTTTGAAGTTTCAAATAGTAAATTAGTCCATATATCATTTGCCCTCAAAGGGACTGTACCTAACATTAGACCACCATGTACAGTAGGGATAGCCGTACATATCTAACAATTTGAAATATTAAAAGACAGGGCATATGCATATTTAATAGCTTGGTATGTATTAAAAGGCGGATGCCAAGCCGTATTCTCGTCTCTCTTTACTTGGCTAGTCTTGTTTGAAAATAAAAAAGGCCAAAACAGAAAAGTAACAATCACACTTATTAACAACAAAATTATTTTGGAATGCTTTTGTGGGAAGGGCTGCTCCCTCCCGGTATTTCTCTGCATTGCTACAATAGTCAGATATTCATACAAAACAAGATTACTACTAATCAGTGTTCCTCAGGGGAACTCAAGTTTTTGTCCAATTCAAACTGTTTTACCAGTTTACAATGTGTCAGATAGATCCACAATGTTTTTTCTTTTATTCGGACTGCTGTAGGTGTTGCTATCAAAACCTGGTATGGACCTTCCCACTTAGGCAAGGCCCAGTTTTTCCTCTTGACAATTTTAATCCAAACCCAGTTCCCGGGTTTCACTTCCAGGATCCTGTTGTTCTTCTGATCTGAAAAGCAATTATTCATTAAAGAAGTGTTAGTTTTGGTCAGCAATTTCCTCATGTAGTCTGCTATCTCTTCACCCCCCTCACGTTCTGCAGGCAAAAGATTTTGCCACTGCGGGACGTAATAAGGTCTCCCATATAATAGTTCAAATGGTGTGACCCCTTTTGAGGTGGGAGTGGTACGCATGGACAGGAGTGCCAGAGGTAAGCAGTTTATCCAAGACTGATGTGTCTCGGCCATGAGTTTACGTAACTTGCCTTTGAGAATGCCATTATGGCGTTCAACCAACCCTGCTGACTGTGGGTGGTAGGCACAATGGTGTTTTAACTCAATCTGAAAAACGGCGGCCAGCTTTTGAATAACTTGGTTTACGAAATGTGTGCCGTTATAGGTTCATAGGTTCATAGGTTCATACTAGGCTATCTGCCCAAGGGCATTTATAAGCCTAGCCCAGAGTTTTGTGGCTTTCACCACCCCTTTAGTTTCGAGGATACTATGCCCATTATTTTGCTGTGCCTATGTCAAGCAGTGACACTGAGATAATCCCTGGGGTATATCTGCGATCTCCCATCCATTGTCAAGATTTCTCTTGAACAAAGCCAGCGAGGTGCTCTGCCTCACATGTACCAGGATTTTGTTCCACAGCATAGGGAGTCTCTGGGTGATGAATCTGTCCCTCCAGCACATCCTATTAATAACCGTGTCAAGGTTTAAGTCTCCTGCCCTTGTAGTTCTGAGGGATCTAGATTTTTTGAGGTGAAGCATGTTCATCAATTCTGGGTTGAACATGGCCTTGTATGTCAGGCACAGGTCACCTCTGAGCAGACGGTAAGTGACTGAATAGAGCTGGAGTTCCTTCAGTCGGGCATAGGACATATTTTTGAGACCCTTTATCCTTTTGGTGAGGAACTTTTGGGGCCTTTCCAGTTGCTGCAGGTGTCATGTCAGATACATTCCGAATGGGGCATTGTACTCAATCATTGGTCTGATGAGTGATGGGTACAGGGGGACGATGACTTCCCTTGATCTAGATGTGAATCCTTCATGATCAGGTGGGCAATGTAGAAGGTCTTCCTAACTACTTTGGCAACGTGAGTGTCAAACGAAAGGTTACTGTCAACCTGGGTCCCCAGATCCCTGATAACCTCTTCTGTGCTTAGTGGGTTTCCACCTATATGGTAGCTAGGGGTAACCTTGTTTTTCCCGAAGGGTATGACTATGCATTTTTGGCTTAACTTTAGGCCATGGCTCTGGCACCAGTTATCCGTTTCTATAAGACCCTTCTGAAGGATATCTGTGTCAGATGTGTTCTCAACTATGGCGCCCAGTTTGCAGTCATCTGCAAATTTTGTCAGCCATAATCCTCCTGTGTTTGCTTGTACTTCTGAAAAGTAGATACCGAACAGGAGTGGGCCCAGGACTGAGCCTTGTGGGACACCACTTGTGACAGGCTTTGAGTCTGACATGGCACCAGCAACTCTGACCCTGTGGGTTCTGTCACTTAGCCAGTTTGCAACCCATCTTGTGACATATGGCTTTACATTTAAGCTGATGAGTTTTTCAATGATACCTGAGTGGGGTATTGTGTTGAAAGCCTTTGCCAGGTCGAGGTAGGCTGTGTGGACTGCCTTTCCCTCATCAATGGTCTTGGTGACTGTTTTGAAAAAGTCAACCAAGTTTAAAAGGCATGATCTGCCTTTGACAAAGCCAAACTGGGTCGGATCCAAAGTCTGCAAGTCCCCCATGTCTTTATTTATGAGTTCCATTATGATCCTCTCCATAAATTTACAGATCAGGCTTGTCAAGCTGATGGGATGGTAATTTCCAGGGTCCACCGCCTTTGTGAAGTGGGACCACAGTTGCCGTACGCCACTCCTTAGGCATGTATCCTGAGGTGAGGCTAAGATTAAACAGCTGCTCTTACTGCAGGTTGAATTCCTCACTGAGTTCGTGGAGCACACAACCGGGGACACCATCTGGTCCCATGGATGCTGTGTTTTTTGCCTTGGAGAGAGCAGTTCTCACCTGAGCGTTAGAGATGTTTGGGGGGCTACAATCCTCTGGTATAGATATCTCACCTTTTGGGGGGGAGGGGAGAAGTTTGCACTGAACCTGTCAGCCAGTATGTTGGCAATGTCTGTAGGTTCAGTAATTTTTACATCATTTTGAACTAATTCTGAGCATATCTGGGAGTTTCCTCCCAGGTTTCTAACATAGCTAAAGAAGGCCTTATGATTGCCTTTTGAGTCCTTAAAGACTTTTCTCTCAAAGTTTGCCTTGGATGATTTTATGAGAGATCTTAGTTTTTTACTTATAATGATCAAAGGTGTTTTTCCTTTTAAGGATTTTGCTCTACCTTGTAGTAGCTTCCTCCTTTTGTTGTAGAGCTTGTTTATGGCTGGGGTCCACCAGACTGGACGCTTGCCTTTGGTACAAAGAATAGATGTGTGTAGGTAGCCCAAAATGAGGGATAATGTTATTTGTAAGGGCCTTGGCTACCAACAGTGCATCTGGGTGTGCTACCGGAAAAGCTTCAACCCATTTTGTAAAAGCGTCAATAATGACTAACACAAATCGCTTCTGCTGAACAGGAGTTAGTTCAATAAAATCCATGCAGATTGTGTGAAATGGATACAGAGGCAGCGGGAAAGCTGCTGGGGTGATCCGCACCCCACCACCATGGTATCATGCACAAAGCAGGCATGATAAACAAAATCATTTAGCGTACACTATAAAGCCCTTGGTCCAGAAAATTTGCTGGATCATTTGAACCATAGCAGCAGGGCCCAGATGCGATGGGCCATGCGTCACTAATGAGGCATACCTAAAAAGGTTTGTTGGCAAGATATACTTATCATTTGGACCTACAAAAACTCCCTGCTTTTGAATAGCCCCATATTTAATCCATCGCTGTTTTTCCTTAACTGTACTAAGTTCCTGCATTACCTGTAAAGTTTGTAAATCAAATTTATCTGTAGGGTGAAGTTCCTTCTGTGTGGTCTCGAGTGCAAAAGTAGAGGTTAAGGCTACACTTTTTGCAGCTTTGTTAGTCAGTGCATTTCCAAGTAGTACTGGATCCTTGGCATTCGTGTGCGCACTTGCAGATGGCCAGTCCCCGTGGCAGTTGGACAGCTTGTAAGAGGCTAAGGATTAAATCCTTGTGGGTTATTTTCTTTCCTGAGGCCATAACCATTCCCCTATTTTTCCATTGCTGTGCAAAGACATGGACCGTGGAAAAAGCATACTGACTATCTGTGTAGATAGTAACTGCCTTATCCTTGGAAATGATGCATGCTCTGGACAAAGCAATCAATTTAGCTGCTTGTGCGGACAGGTTCCTGGGGAGGGGTCTTGCCTCTAGTACCGTAGTCTCAGTTGTGACTGCATAACCCAGTTGTGCAATGCCTGCCTCATTTTTACATGCTGACCCATCTACAAACAAGGTCCAATCTGAATTTGCCATAGGTTGGTCCTTAAGGTCTGGTCTTGGTAAGACATTAGAGTGTATTAAATCTAAACACACGTGAGGGGCACCATCGTCAGCTGTAGGTAACAGCGTGGCTGGATTAAGAGTGGTGCATCACTCAATGGTCATGTGTGGTTGTGATGGTAACATTGTCATGCAGGATAAGTGTCTGCTAGGAGAGAGAAAGGTAACTTTATCCTGCAGTAATATTACCGCGATGGAGTGCGGTACTCGTAAGGTAAGGTCATGAAACAAAACTAGGGTTGCAGATGCTTGCACAGCCTGTGCGGCTGCGGCTATTGCCTGTACACAGTGTGGCAATGATTGTGCCACTGTGTCCAATTTACTAGAATAAAAAGCTAATGGTCTCAACTTATCTCCATAGGTTTGCAACTGAACCGATGTCATAAAGCCCTGCTTACAATCTACTGTCTGAACAAAGGGTTTTGTATAGTCAGGGAAGCTAAGTGTTGCAGATCCTGCTATCAATTGTTTTACCCTAGTAAATGCCAGTATTGCCTTATCCGTCCATTGCAGCGCGTCATGTGCTGCCATGGGAAGTGCGAAAATAAGTTCCAAAAATGGACTTACTTCCTCTGCATAGTTGGGAATCCAACTACGACAAAAATTTGTTATTCCTAAAAATGACATCATTTCTTTTTTTTGTGCTAGCCATTGGTGCCTGTAAAATGGCTTCTTTTCTACAGTTATCTAGTTGTCTACCAGCAATTGAAATGGTATAGCCTAGATACCGTACTTCAGTTCTACAAAATTGTAATTTAGATTTATTTACCTTATGTCCCTCTTTCACCAAAAAATGAAATAACCGAATAGTTTCGGACTCACAGACAGCCTCCGTGGGTGCAGCCAGTAAGATGTCGTCCACGTACAATAGTAGATGACAGCCATGTTCTGGTTGAAACTGTGCCAGGTTTGTCAACATTTCTTGCGAAAAGATTGTAGGGCTTTCACAATATCCCTGCGGCAGTCATGTGTATGTGTACTGCTTGCTCATAAACGTAAAAGCGAACCAAAACCTACTATCTTCCTGTAGGGGAATAGAAAAGAATGCATTACTAATGTCAATAACAGAAAAATACTTATCCGTGGGAAGGATATCATTTAACAAAACAGATGGATCTGGGACCATAGGAGCCCTTGGCACTACAGCAGCATTTACAGCCTGCAGATCCTGTACCATTCTCCATGTCCCGTCCGGTTTCCTTACTGGGAACAAGGGTGTGTTACACGGTGAATCTGTGCATGGAATTGAAACCCCAGCTCTCAGTAGAGCCATGATCACTGGTAGAATGCCTTCTTCTGCCTTTTTACTTAATGGATACTGACGCTTGTGAGGTCTAAAATCGGATTTTGGAGTTATTTTAACCTGTCCTGCTGTTTTTATTAGCCCAATGTCGTGTTGTCCATGGGACCATAAGGAGTCTGGCACTGATTGTAACTTTAATTCTTCTTGCGGGGTTAGGAGACATACTCAGAATGGCCCTCCCCGGGTGGCATTAGCCTGTCTTCGCGGAGGTGCACTGTTGGCCTAGCCTGGGTGACCCAATTCAGTCTTTGTACCTGAACTACTTTACATGCCAATTGTTCCGGTGTCATTTTGGCCCATTCAGTAACTTTCCTCCCCACCAGATACCATGCCATTTGTTCTTCCCCTGTTACAGAGACATGTACAATAGAATTATTGCGAAAAAGTAACTGCATATCTTTTGTAAGACTGCATGTAACTGCAGAATTTCCTAATTTATCCCAATAGAGATTTTGTAACAGGATTTTTGTGACCTTGTGTTTAAAAAATTGCTCCTCATATTTGTCGTCTGGTCCCACATACTTTCTGTAATACATTGTACAGTGTAGTTGTTTAGCTACCACTGGCGGTTGTGTGCCATATTTGCTTAAGGCCAAATTGGTTAGCTCATTTACTACATTTTGTGGTCCAGTTTCAACAAGATCATTACTGTACCAGTAGTGTAAATCACCCTGCCCCACTTGTAACATAACATCTTGAATTTCTACTCGTTTGGCTAGAATCCCTGATGCAGTCGGTACAGCTGCTATGCCAAACACGTGCATTAAATCTCTTCCTAATAAGTTTACAGGGCAAATTTTGGAGATAATGACTCAAAACCTGATAGTTTGGTTAGTTTCAGGGTCCATGAACCATAAAGGTTTAGATAATGGTTCCTTATAGATGCGGCCATTTACTGCCTTGACTAATACATAGTCATCAGAAGTTACACAGGATGGCACTGCAGAGTTTCTTAGCAGGGTCCTGGAGGCCCCTGAATCACACAAAAATTCTACATCCTTACCCTCTACTTGAAGTGTGATTAATGGTTGTGCCTCTAGCTGCATAGTTACAGCCAGCGCTGTTAAATTAACAACCTGATATTCACCTTCTTCTGAAAAATTAGTCATTTCATTTTGCTATCCTGCACATTCACCCTTACCTTCTTCGTTTGCGTCCTCAAAATCTTCCTCTTCACTCTGTCTTATTGACTCTGGCCAATCAGCCTCTTTATCCGGGTCTGATTCACCGCCACCACCATCATATAGTCATGCTGACTCGTGATCCGGGGTGGTTTTAGTTTTTTCAGAAGACAGGCAATCCCTCGCAAAATGTCCCTTTTTACCACATTTGAAACATTCTCCTCTTTTTTTGTCTGCCTTCATAATCTTCGGAATGTCCCACATTCCCTCTTCCTCTACCCCTGCCTCTGCCCCTTCCTCTACCCCTGTTAGTCGGACCTTGCAGTAGCATAAGTGTCCCATCTTCGCTCACCGTAAAGGTTTGAGCTTGTTTTTTTTTCTTTTCTTCTAAATATTTTTCTGCATGTCTTGCATACTCCAGTAGGGGCTGCAGACGTGCCGTCCGATGGTCTATCATATGCTTTTGGACAAAGTTGCTAATAGCACTTTTACATCCTTTTAAAAAGGCATTTTTTAGTTGTTGTTCATATGAGGAGTCTTTTGACTGATCTATTTCTTTTTGCATACCACTATGGTTATCAAAGCACTGGGTAAGTCTCTGCAAATAGTTGTCTACTTTTTCATCGTCTGCTTGTACACATCTATTGATACAGGTCCAGTCTGCCCTAGGCTTCCATTTATCCAAAATACGGGCTAGTAAATCCTTGACCTGCTTTTGGTATGAGTCTGAATTGTGGGCAAGTGGTTTATTGTCTACTCTGGTTATGGGATCCCAGTCCCCACAGACCAAGTGCCAGTCGGGACCCAAAATTTGTCGAACTACTTGTTCCAACTCTACAGCATTTAGCTTATAACTTTCCATCATGCCTGCGACGTCTTCACAAAACTTGGTCATATCTAACCTAGGGTGTGGTATTCCTTCTACGGCTTTTTGAATGTCTTCCCGTGTCCAGGGTCAATAGACTAAAATGGTGGGACCCTGTCCGGATGTACCCGCTTGCGGATTTGCAACTTCTATGAGGGGATACTCTGTGGACGCCAAATTGACTTCGGCTTCCTTTTGTTTCCATTCTGATTTGTCTATACTACGGGTTCGTAGGTCCAGAGTGTCATCCGCCTGCTTTTGTAAAACTACGGGAGGTATGGTCTTGCTTTGGCTCACTTCTTCACTTTCCTGATACTGAAGTGGACTGGTTTTAAGGGTTTCCAGGTCTGGATATAAGGGTGGGGCCGTCGCCTTGCGACAGATGGCAGATGTTTCATTATCATCCTTTTGGACGAAAAATGTATCTTTTGCACTCGAGTCACCAGTTTTTTTGTTTTGAAGCTGTTCTCTATATTTTTTATTAGCTTCCTCTAACCACTTCTGAGCCTGGGGAAATCCTATTCTCTTTTGATCTTTAACCTTATTTCCTGCATCCTTACGTAAACCTTTTACCAAATTTTGACATTCTAATTTGTTTAGATTTCCACTAAACTCATAATCCTTTTTCCATTTTTTTAGAAATTTTAAATTCTTTGGATGTAGGTTGAACATATATTGTTCATCCTCAGTCCTTTTGTTTGAGCGGTCGCTGCAACTACAGCAACTACTCCCTGTTCCCATTTTTCTAATCTGAGAGAAAAATTAGTTTCCTGTTCCTGAGATCTCTATCGTTCTTTTGTAAAATTAAACCAAAAGACGATTCCCTTACGACTAGTCCCTTTGTTCTTTTAAAAAAGAGAACAATACAAAAAGAAAAGAAAAAAAATGTTACGCTTACCTTTCTGCGGTTCTTCCGCCCCATTCGTCACCGTCCCATGGATCAAATCTAAGAGTGACTGGCCTCTACTTATGACTTCTTCGTCGGAGGTCTTTCCGTTCAAGGGAGCCTGAGATTCGTTCTCCCTTTCCTGTACAGGTTTTTCAGTCCCTCTTATGCGATTCGTACCATGAAGAGGTGGCCCCATGGTCTTGGGTGCCAGAAATGTCAAAAGATTTTAATACTCTTAACATATACTGGAAGAATCACGCAGATAAAAATAAGCAAAAAGGTTTATTTTACATGCATGGAGACATGCTACAAAGTACATGGTATGTCAGCAGTCTAATTTCTGTACACTTTACATGGGTTTTTATACCCTCTTCTGCACGTACACAGCAGCTGGTTACTAGACAAGGAATTTCAGTCAAGGCTATAAATTCACATACTGGAGCCTTAGATGGTCAGGGGTCAGACACAAGATAAGCTTGTGCCTGGACCAAGGTAACATCTGTGCATTCCTCTTTGGTCAGCAAATTCTTTACAAGAAAAACAACTTATTTTAACTTGCTTCTTTGCTTGCAATGCAATTTCACATTTTAACCCTTACTATACATGATACAAAGATGTTGAACACAAAGATTCTTACTACATTACACTAAAGCTTTCTTCAGTGTTGTTCATAATCTATAGGGGAAATCTCAGATCGGGTCATGGTTAATGTAAATGGTCACAAAGTACATTTATCTGACTGACATTACCAATTCCTTGTCAGACAGTTTGAATGCAGATTTCACCACCCTGTCATTACACAAGGGCCACATTTCCAGACCTGAAGAATGTAAAACCTGATGATTCACAGACACTCTAGTTAAAACATCTCTTTAACGAAGTACACACCACAGTGGCAATGGTACTGGACAGTGTCCCTGGCTGTGTCATACACAAGCTGACATATGAAGTCACCACTCACCTAAACGCTCCGTCCAGATGCAGCCTCTGTACAGGTTACATACTTGTGGAATGACACATGGTAATGGTGTTCACAGTCCACAAGGGTTGAGCTACAATGTCTTCTTCTTCTTTTCCTTTCAGATGCTCCCATTAGGGGTCACCACAGTACATCATTTCTTCCTGCCCTATGCATCTTGCGCTGTCACACCATCCACCTGCAGGTCCTCTCTCACCACAGCCATAAACTTCATCTTAGGCATTCCTCTTTTCCTGTTACCTGGCGGATTCATCCTTAGCATCTATTTCACAATATAGTCTGTATCCCTCCTCAGCACATGTACAAACCAACTTAATCCTGCCTATCTGGCATGGTCTACTAACCTTCAAACCTGGCCTGACCCTCTAATATACTTATTCTTAAACCCGTCCACCCTCGTCACACCCAGTGCAAATGTTAACATAAATTGATTAAGGGTCGAACTACAACAGGTCCTGGAAACTCTCACCCTATAAGCCAGACCAATGTTATCTGGAAGGCTATGGAGCACAGCATTATGGAACACATTAAAAGAGACATTATGAACCTGCAAACACTGCACCATACCCATTTAGGTTCTCTAAAGGCCAGATCATGACTCCTACACCTAGTAGACTTCAAGCCAGTCAACAAGGCTATAGGTGAGGGAGTGGAGGTCAACACAGCCAAGCTAGAGCTCACCAGCAATTCATACTCATCCCACATACTGGTATTATACATAACCTCAACAGACTAACCATAAACAATTGTTAGATGATAGCCACACAGTAACATTTGCAGCCTCCATGTACTATTCTATGCCAGTAACAAGTGGTATTCACCTGCACTCAGTCCTGGGACCACTCCTGTTTGCCATATAGCTTTCTTAGGTACAAGCAAACACAGTAGGGATATGTCTACCCATGTTTGATAACAATGCATACTGTGGGCTATACTTTATTCTCCAGATGACACACATACAACCTCCAAAAGGGTATCATACAGACAGATACCTGGTGTCAAACTCATGCTGTAAAGCTATAAGCCAAAGAAAGCATAGTTATCCACTTTTAGAAAACACCCAGAGTACCACATAGGTAGTAGCCCCAAAAATGTGAAAAAGGTACTAATGTATACATAGAGCCATGTGTTAAGTCATCTCTCCTTTGATAATCACATTACCAAAGGGTTTTGGAAATCCCTCTGTGGAGCACATAAGCAATAAAGGGTTTGCATGCAGATCCACAGAGGTTGTTGCACACCTATAATGATTAGTCATCTTTGCCAGACTTTGCTTGCTTTGGAACAGGTTTCAAATATACCTCAAGCATAAACCCTCACTCACACTCTTCAGTAGAAACCATGATGAGTGGATGTGAAATGGAAGACGTAGCCCAGGGATACAGAAGTGACCTAAGGCCTGGAAAGTGCCAGCACACTCTGGCAAAGATAACAGATACGTTCATGGAGAAAGCAGAGTACCCACCTATGAAATACTTGAGGTCACATGTATGTATATGGATTTGCCCTACAGCTAGCTTACATGTGTAATGCACATACAGTTGTCATTGTGATATGTCATACACTAGAAAAATCAAAACCCACTCCACATTGATCAACGGTGTCACACACCTGAAATACACACACACAGTCAGCAAGTGTGAGATTCAAATTCTTTTCTAACTGCATTATTATAATGCAGCAGTATGCATTTACACGACGCGCTATACACATTATTGGGATTTCACCTTTCCACAGGTATATTTGTAGGATGGTGACATCATCAGATTTGTCAAAGATGAGTATACCACTTTTAAGGGGTGTGAGTAGTCTCCATAAAGGTTGCTCTTTCTCAGGGAGACACACACACACAGCTGGCAAGTGCAGGATTCAAACCCCTACCTAACTACATTATGACACTACAGCAGTGTGCATTTACACAATACGTTATACACATTACTGGAATTTCACCTTACCACAGGTATATTTGTAGGATGGTGACATCATGAGACTTGACAAAGATGAGTATACCACTTTTAAGGGGTGTGAGTAGTCTCCAAAAAGGTTGTTCCTTCCCAGGGAAACACACACACTCAGTTGGCAAGTGCAGGATTCAGACCCCTACTTAACTACATTATGATACTACAGCAGTATGCATTCACATTGATGCGCTATACACATTACTGGGATGCATATTTGTAGGATGGTGACATCATGAGACTTGACAAAGATGAGTATACCACATTTAAGGGGTGTAAGTAGTCTCTAAAAAGGTTACTTCTTCCCAAGGAGACACACACACACAGTTGGCAAGTGCAGGATTTACACTCCTACCTGACTACATTATGATACCACAGCAGTACGCATTTACAAGACGCGCTATACACATTACTGGAATTTCACCTTTCCACAGGTATATTTGTAGGATGGTGGCATCATCAGACTTGACAAAGATGAGTATACCACTTTTAAGGTGTGTGAGTAGTCTCCAAAAAAGTTGCTTCTCCCCAGGGAGACACACACACACACAGAGTTGGCAAGATTCAAACCCCTACCTAATTATATTATGATATTACAGCAGTACGCATTTACACAATGCACTATACACATCACTGGAATTTCATCTTTCCACAGGTATATTTGTAGGATGGTGACATCATCAGACTTGACAAAGATGAGTATACCACTTTTAAGGTGTGCGAGTAGTCTCCAAAAGGCTGCTTTTCCCCACGGAGACACACACATTCACAATTGGCAAGAGCAGGATTGAAACCCCTACCTAACTACATTATGATACTACAGCAGTACACATTTACATGATGCACTACACGTATTAGTGGAATTTTGTCTTTCCACAGGTATATTTGTAGGATGGTGACATCATCAGACTTGACAAAGATGAGTATATCACTTTTAAGGTGTGTGAGTAGTCTCCAAAAAGGATGCTCCTCTCCTGGGAAACACACACACAGTTGGCAAGTGCAGGATTTAAACCCCTTCTTAACTACCTTATGATACTACAACAGCTCACATTTACACGATGCGCTAGACCCATTACTGGGGTTTCATCTTTTTACAGGTATAGTTGTAGGATGGTAACATCATCAGACTTGACAAACATGAGTGTACCACTTTTAAGGTGTGTGAGTAGTCTCCGAAAGGGTTGCTGTTCCTCTGGGAGATATACACACAGTTGGCAAGTGCAGGATTCAAGCTCCTACCTAACTACATTATGATATTATAACAGTACACATTTACACAACACACAATACACATAACTGGGGTTTCGTTTTTCCACAGGTATATTTGTAGGATGGTGACATCATCAGACTTGACAAACATGAGTATACCACTTTTAAGGGTGTGAGTAGTCTCCAAAAAGGTTGCTTTCTCCCCAGGGAGAGAAAGACACACACACACACATACACACACACACACACACACACACACACACACACACACACACACACACACACACAGTTGGCAAGTGCAGTGTTCTTAATCCAAACTAAGTACGCCTTTACACTTCCGGAAACAATATGGAGTTACAGGGTGCAATACAGACATTACTTGCTGACAGTTTGCACAAAGGTTTTTTTTCACATTTGGTAACCTCAGAAAGCTTATCATACTAGGTGTATTGTGAGTGTATTGTATGCATAGGCCATGACCATATCATATATGGGTTGATGCACCACATGCTGGCACACACAGGGTCAAACCTTGAGTAGCATCTTACCTTCACCTACATGATACTGCAATATAACAAAACGATGATAAACTTCAACAATTGGCTGAGCTTCTGGTGTCATTCAAAGGGGATCCAGTCTCTGTCTACCTGTGATAACATGATAGACAAGCCTTGTTACTTCGCTACAGATGGTTTGCACCTGTCGCCCCTATGCTTCTGAATAATGGCCAAAGCTCTTGCTGTCCCCATATTACCTTTTTTAGGCAAGGCTCAAAGGTTCATAGGTTCATAGGTAGGTACTAGGCTATCGGCCCTGTGGCCTATACAAGCCCAGCCAAAAAGGTACCCTGGCTTTTGCCACCCAAGAAATTTATTTTCCTGTGCCACTGTCGAGCAGAGACACAGAAGTGATCCCCAGGGTGAATTTCCTATTTCCCATCCAATCATCAAGATTTTTCTTGAAGAGTGCTAATGAGGAGCTTTGTTTGATATAGATAGGTAGTTTATTCTGGAGTATATGAAGTCTCTGGGACAAGAATCTATCCCTCCGGCATGTTCTGTTTATTGTGGTGACAAGGTTTAGGTCCCTAGAGCGTGTAGGTTCATAGGTTCATAGGTAGGTATTAGGCTATCTGCCCAAGGGCATTTATAAGCCTAGCCATAATGTGTTGGCTTTTGCCTCCCTTTTAAATTAGTTTCCTGGGCCTCTGTCTAGCAGGGCCACTGAAGTGATCCCAGGGGTAAATTTACAATTTCCCATCCACTCGTCAAAATTTTTCTTGAAGAGAGTCTGCGAGGGGCTCTGCCTAACATCAACTGGGATTCTATTCCAGAGCGAGTGAAGTCTCTGGGACAGGAATCTATACTTCTAGCACATCCTGTTTATTGCTTTGCTGAGGTTTAATTCACTGGAGCGTGTGGCTCTAAGAGATTTGTTTTTCTTGAGGTGAAGCATGTCCATTAATTCCGGTTTGGACATGGCCTTATACGTCAGGCATAGATCACCTCTGAGCAGGCAGTAAGCAACCAAGTAGAGCTGGAGTTTCTTTAGTTGAGCTGCATAGGGCATCTCTTTGAGGCCCATGATCCTCTTGGTGACGTACATCTGTGGTCTTACCAGCTGTTGCATGTGCCAATTAAGGTACATACCAGATGGGGCATTGTACTCTATTATGGGCCTAATGAGTGATGAGTAGAGGGGTACAATGACCACTCTTGATCTAGAGGTGAACCCTTTCATGATTAGGTGGGCAACATAAAAGGAATATCTAACCACTTTGGCAATGAGATTATCAAAGGAGAGGTTACTATCTACCTTGGTCCCCAGGTCCCTAATTACATTTTCCATACCTAGTAGATTACCACCTATGTGGTAATTCGTGGGCACTTTGTTTTTTCCAAAGGGGATGACTATGCATTTTTTGGCATTCAGCTTGAGGCCATGGTTTTGACACCAGGTATCTGTCTCTGTAAGACCCTTCTGGAGGATGTCTGTGTCAGCCGGAGAGTCGATTATGGCCCCTAGCTTGCAGTCATCTGTGAACTTGGTCAGCCATTGTCCTCCCATGCTTGCCTGTACCTCAGAGAAGTATATACTGAACAGGAGGGGTCCCAGGACCGAGACCTGTGGGATGCCACTTGTGACTGGTTTAGAGATGGACATTGCACCCGTAACTCTGACCATGTGTGTTCTATCCGTGAGCCAGTTGGCCACCCATCTCATGACATAGGGGTTAATGTTCAAGCTGGTAAGCTTGTCTATGATGCTAGAGTGGGGAATGGTGTCAAAGGCCTTAGTGAGGTCCAAGTAGGCTGTGTGGACTACCTTCCCTTCATCTATGGCCTTGGTAACTGTTTCAAAGAAGTCAACTTGGTTTAGGAGGCAGGATCTGCCTTTAACAAAGCTGAATTTGGTAGGGTCCAGTGTCTGGAGGTTCCCAATGTCTCTGTTTATGAGTTCCATGATAATTTGCTCCATAGCTTTGCAGACCAAGCTGGTCAGGCTTATAGGGTGATAGTTCCCAGGTTCTGTTGTGGCACCACCTTTGTGGACTGGGATGACTGTTGCTGTACGCCATTCTTTGGGCACATAGCCTGTGGTAAGGCTGAGTCTGAACAGTGAATTTTGGTGAGGGTTTAGTTCCTTTTGGAGCTTGTGTAAAACGCAGCCTGGAACACCATCCGGTCCAATTGATGCTGTGTTCTTAGCTTTGGAGAGGGCTGTTTTTACCTACATGTCCATGATGTCTGGTACTCTGCATTCTTCTAGGATGGACACAGGCCCTTTTGGGGGTGGGGGGGTGAAGTTTGCACTAAACTTGTCCGCCAGGATGTTGGCAATGTCAGTTGGTTCAGTGTATTTTTTGCCATTTTGCAGTAGCCCAAAGCATGTTTGAGAGTTACCACCTAAATGTTTGATATAGCTAAAGAAGGCTTTGTGGTTATCTTTAGATTCCTTGGCAATTTTTCTTTAGAAACTGGCCTTGGATGATTTTAAGAGCGATCGTAGTTTCTTGCTAATAATGATCAGTGATGCCTTTACTTTTTGGAATTTTGCTCTATCATGTAGTATAGCTTATTTATGACCAAGGGACCACCAGACTGGTTTCCTCTTTTTGGAAGAGTGAGTCTTGGTTTTACTCAAGATGGTTCGATCCATGCATCCCTGTAGATGCTCATATAATGCACTTGTAAAGGATTCTGCAGATTGGATAGCATTATCCTGTAGCAAGGGGGCTTTGAAACTTTCCACTTCGGTCTTGAGAAGTGTGAAGTTTGCTTTTGAAATTTTTTTCACAGTGGTTTCCTTGACTGGGGGTGGGGTCAGGTTTTGGATGTCCAGTGTGATTACTTTATGATCTGATCTTACCAGCGAGGGGTTTATCTCTGGTGTGGAACACTGATCCCCATGTTGGCGATGATCAGGTCCAGTATGTTGTCACCTCTAGTGGGGGTGGTGACCAGCTGTTCCAGGGCGTTTGAGTTTATAAACCATAGGAAGCATTGGGCAAAGGAGTTTGTACTTGAGTAATTCTCCCAGTCAATGTTTGGGTAGTTGAAATCTCCTAATATCATGGTGTTTGGTAGGACCTTTATATTTTCCAGTGTTCTCAGGAATGCTGAGTAAGGGTCCTGAGACAAGGTAGGTGATCTGTAGCAGGCTACTATCTGATAAGCAGCTTTGCCCACTGTTAGTTGCACTTGGTAGGTCTCTGAGGCCTCGTGCTGTGCCACTAACCTGGAGATGTGAGTATCCTTTATGAAAATGGATACGCCCCCTCCTTTTGTATTTCGGTTCGGGTTTTGGGGCCGAAGCTTGAAGAAATTGGGATTTCTTTAAGTGGAGCATGTCCAACAGCTCTGTGTTTGACATAGCTTTCTATGTTAGGCAGAGATCACCTCTGAGTAGGCAATATGCGACAGAGTAAAGCTGGAGTGTTTTGAGACGGTCTGTGTAGGGCATGTATTTGATGATGCTAATCCTCTTTGTGAAGTATTTCTGTGGGCTTTCCAGTTGTTGTAGATGTCTTGTGAGGTACATACCAAAAGGGGAGTTGTACTCTTTAATGGATCTGAGTGATGAGTAGAGGGAAACAATGACCTCTTTTTTCTGCATGAGAAACCTTTTATGATGAGGTGGGCCATGTAAAAGGATTTCCTGACTACTATGGTGATGTGATTATCAAAAGAGAGTCTACTGATCATCTGTGTCCCAAGGTCTCTTATCACACATTTTAAGTGTTAAGTATACTACCGCCTATGTTGTAGTTCATGGGTACAGAGTTTTTTTACCAAAGGGGATGACAATGCACTTTTTGGCATTGAGCTTGAGGCCATGGCTTTGACACCAGGCATCTGTCTCAGTGAGGCCCTTTTGTAGGATGTCCACATTGTTAGTAGTTTCAATTATGGCTTCTAGTTTGCAGTCATCTGGGAACTTCATTAGCCAAAGACCTTCTCTGTTAGCTTGTAATTCAGGGAAGTAGATACCAAACAGGACAGGACACAGGACTGAACCCTGTGGTACTCCTCTTGTCACTGGTCTGAAGTAGGACTTGGAGTCTGCTACTTTCACAGTGTGGGTTCTGTCAATGAGCCAGTTGGCAACCCATCTTGTGACATAGGGATTTATACCTAGTTTAGTGAGTTTATCTATAATTCCAGAGTTGGGGATGGTGTCGAAAGCCTTGGCAAGATCTAGATAGGCTGTGTGAACCACCTTACCCTTGTCTACGGCTTTGGTGACTGCTTTGAAGAAGTCTATCAGGTTTAGGAGACATGATCTGCCTTTTACAAAATGGTTGTGGTCCAGAGTTTGGCGATTACCATTGTCTTCGTTTATAAGTTCCATGATGATACGTTCCATGGCCTTACAGACCAGGCTCATCAGGCTAATGGGGCACTAGTTCCTGGGGTCCATGGTGGCTCCCCCCTTGTGTAGTGAGCTAACCGTCGCTGTGCATCATTCAGCAGGCACAAAGCCTGAGGTGAGGCTATGATTGAACATGGTACTTAGGTGTGGTGCCAGTTTGTTCTGTAGTTCGTGTAGAACGCAGCTTGGGATGTTATCTGGTCCCATGGATGCTGTGTTCCTGGCTTTGGAGAGTGGTTTTTACCTGTGCAGCCATGATGACAGCAACTTTGCATTCTTCCGGTATAGAGATGGGCTCTTTCATGGGTGAGAGGGGGATAAAGTTAGCACTGATCCTATCTGCCAGGATGTTGGCAATATCCATTGGGTCTGTATATTTAGTGCCATTGTGCTGTAACTCAGAGCAGATCTGAGTGTTGCCATTGTGATTCTTGACATAGCTATAGAATTTTATTTATTTATTTATTTAAATTTGTTGACCGGGAGTGTCCGACTGGACGTGGGTCCATTTTCAGCGGAGGCCCGGGGAGAAAAGCTCCACAGTAAAATAAACAGACAGTAGTTACATTGGATTACATAGTGATTAACAATTTAACATAGAAATTACTTACAACATATTTACAGATGAAGAACATAGTACATCAGTAGACAACTAGAATCTTTATCTGTGAAGTAAATAACAGGCATTAACAAAATGCTTTGTGGTTGTCTTTAGAATCAGTGGTGATTTTGTTTTCATAACTAGCTTTGGAGGATTTTATCCGGGATCATAGCTTCTTACTGAGGCTGACCAGGGAGCTCCTCCACTCATGGGTTTTCCCCTCTTTTGCAACAGTTTCTTCCTTCTGTTGTGCAGTTTGTTTATGGCAGAGGACCATCAGATTGGCTTCCTTTTCTTGGAGGATAGCATCTTGGTTCTGTTTGGGATAGCACAATCCATGCACTCATGTAAGTGCTTATAAAGTGCAATTGTGTAGGATTCAGTAGTCATAACTGTATTGTCCATATGCATGGGTGTCCTGAAGTTCACCACTTCTGTCTTAAGAAGCATGAAGTTGTCTTTGGAGAAATTTTTTAACATGGTTTCCTTAATGGGGGGAGGGGGCAGAATGTGGATATGTAGGGTAATTAACTTATGGTTAGATCGGACCAATGAGGCGTTGACTTCAGGTAATGCTACTCATTGCCAGAAGCCTCAGCCTCCAGATGCACACACTCGAGGCATTTCTCAGTATGGAGAATATTGATATATGTGCAGTAACAGAAACCTAGTTCAAGGCTCCAGAGAGTACACCAGCACTACCAGGATACTACTCATTCCATACCTTCCAGCATCAGATCCTAGATCATAGCACATAGGGTGGGGATGTATCCATATTCATCAAGGATACCTACACCTCTTTCTACATGCTCTCTACAGGATATGTACCCATAGAATGTTGCACAGCAACGTTCCTCCCACTCCACAGGGGTGGGGCCACAAAAGACCTTTGGCATTCACGCTCTATGAACCTGATGAGTCTGATCTGCAAGGCAATGGAGCCAATCATAATGGAAGTCAACAATAAAGACATTGGGAACCTTCACACAGTTGAGCACACCGAGTTTGGCTTCATGAAATGCAGATCATGCCTCCTGAACTGGGTGGATTTCTTTGAGACAGTTACCCAGGCTACAGATGATTGAAATGAGCTCCACACAGCCTACCTATACCTTGCTAAGGCCTTTGACACCATTCCCCAGTCAGGTATCATAGATGAACTCACCAACCTGGGCATGACTCCATACATCACAAGATGGATTGCAAATTAGCTCACAGATAGAGCCCACAAATTAAGAGTTGCTGGCTACATGTCAGACTCTACACCGGTAACAACTGGTGTCCCCCAGGGTTCAGTCCTGGGGTCCCTCTGGTTTGGTATAGACTTCTCAAAAGTACATGCCAACACAGGAGGGTTGTGGTTGACTAAGTTTTCTGAAAACTGTAAAGTGTTTGCCATAATAGATTCCCCGGATGACACAAATATTCTCCAGAAGGGACTCTATGAGACAGATGTGTGGTGTCAGAATCATGGCTTCAAGCTCAATGTGGAAGAATGCATAGTAATCCCCTTTGGTGAAAACAAAGTACCCACAAACTACCACATAGGTGTTACCCCCTTAAAACTGACAAGGTAATAAGGGATCTGGGGACACAAATAGATAGTCATCTTTCCTTTGACAACCATGTTGCCAAAGTGATTGGGAAATCCTATGTGGCCCACCTAATCAACAAAGGGGTTGCACCAGGATCAAACGAGGTAGTGGTGGCCCTCTACTCGTAAGTCATCAGACCCATCATTGAGTACAATGCACCATTTTGGATGTACTCAACTAAGCATATCTAGCAGCTGTAGAGACCACAGAGGTACCTCACCAAGAGGATTACCAGCCTCAAACAATTGTGTTATGCAACACAACTGGTAAAACTAAATCTGTTCTCCGTTGCGTACCGCCTACTCAGAGGCATACTCTGCCTAACATACAGAGCCATGTCCAACACATAACTGTTAAACATGCTCCATCTATGGATAACAAAATTGAGCCACACTACACACTCCAGGGATATGAACCTCATCACAACGATGAATACAACATGCTGGTGGGATAGAGTACCATCCCAGACACTTGCCTAACTGTGGAACAGAGTCCCAATGTACATCAGACAGAACTCCTCGCTGACACTCTTCAATAGGAACCTTGATGAGTGGATGGGAAACAGACAATTCACACCAGGCATCAGATCGGCAGCCCCACTAGAAAGGGGCTTAGGGTACTAACTGTTAGAACTAGGGCTTGGGAGACTACCCAATGGGGTGGTGAAAGCTGCACAACTTACTTAGGCTAATATATGTCTTCGTGAAGATAGTCTACTACATACCTATGAACCTATGTGACAGGTACATGTCTACAGATAGTAGATGTGTACTTCATTGTACAGTCATGTTGTACAGCAGGCACATGGACCACATACGCTGTAATGCTTACAGATACTGGAGGCTGTTATGTACAGTGGGTGAGATGTGCACCTCATGTCTTTTGTGCCATTGGGATGTGTGCTATATATATATATATATAGGTACATGGGTAGGTAATAGGCTATCTGCATAGTGTGCAGCTATCATCACACATGGAGTTATTTACCTAGGCCTCTGTGTAGTAGAGCTGATGAAGTGATCCATGGTGTGACAGTTCAGTTTCACATACACTCATCAAGGCTCCTCTGGAAGAGTATCAGTTGGGGACTCAGCTTAATGTAGGTTGGGAGCCTGTTCCAAAGCAAGGGAAGTCTGTGAGTTTGTAATGTATCCCTCCAACATTTTCTATTTATTGTTGTGATGATGATATCCCTAGAGCATGTGGCACAGTGAGCTTGGGTTTACTTCAGATAGCGCATGTACTTCAGTTCTGCATTGGACATGGACCTGTCTGTTGGGCAGAGATCACCTGAGTAGACAGTATGCAACAGAGTACAGACTGAGTTAAATTCAGTCTTGCTGCATGGGGCAACTGTCTGAGGCCAGTAATCCTCTTGTTCAAGTACTTCAGCGGTCTTTCCAGCTGCTGAAGGTGCCTAGTCAGATTCATCACAAGTGTGCCATGATACTCTCTGATGGGTCTGATGACTGTTGAGTATAAGAAACCTCCTTTGACCTACATGCAAAGACCTTGGCAATTTGTGGGAACACATAGCATGATTTTCTAACCACTTTGTGAATGTGTTTCTGAAAGTGGAGTTGACTATCCACATGTGTCCATAGATCCCTTATTATTACCTCCATATTTAGGGTGTTGGCACCTATGTGGTATTTGTATGACTGTAGTTCGAGGCCATAATTTTGACACCACATCTGTCTGACTGAGACCCTTTTTAAGGATGTCTCTGTTGTCCCAAACATCGATTATGACAACCTTTTTGCAGTCATCCACAAACTTTGCTAAACATAGCCCTCGTGTGTTTGACTGTATTTCTGAAAAGTATACACCAGACAGGAGGGGTCTCAGGACTGAGCCATTGGGGACAGCAGTTCTTACCAGCTTGAACAGGAGACCACAATTCTTACCTTGTGGGATCTATTTGGGCAATCCATCAGATGGCATACGTGTTTATGCACAGGCTGTTGATTTTGTGGATACGACATATGTGTGGGATGTTGGAAAAGGGCTTTTCAAGGTCTATGTAGGCCGTGTGGACCTCATTTCATTGATGTATGTCCTAGGTGACTGCCTTGAAAACTGTCTAGCAGGTTTAGGAACCATGATCTGCCCCTGACCAAACCAAAATGGGTAGGGTTGGGTGATTGTAGGCTCCCAATATATCTGTTTATGAGTTCCATAATGATGAACTCCATGACCTTGCAGATCAGGCTTATTAGGCTTATAAGACAATAGTTCTCATGGTCTGTTGTGCACCAACACTTGTGGAGTGTGCCAAACATTCCTGAAACCCATTCAACAGTTTCATATCCTGTACAGAGGGTGAGTCTCAACAGACTGTTCAGGTGCAGGGTCTGTTTGTTTTGGAGTTCACATATGACACAGCCAGGGAAACCATGTCATCCCATAGACGCCGTGGGTTTAGGTTTGGATAGAGCTGTTTAACCATTGTATATGTGATTTCTGGGTTTTCACAATCTCCAGGTATGGTAATGGGTCCTTTTGTCAGTGAGAGGAGGGTAAATATGTATGAACCTGTCTGACAAGATGTTGGCAATGTCAGTCATGTACATGTATTCATTTACACTTTGCACTGATTCAGAACATATATGAGTTTACATTGATATTTATGACATAGCGGAAGAAAGCTTCATGGTTTTCTATGGACTCTTTGGCAATATTTTTGCCAGAACATGGCTTGGATAATGTTAGAAGTGCTCATTGTTTCTTGATGATACTGATCGTAGATTTATTGATCTTCTTTGGATTTTCACTTTCTTTGAACAACTTAAGTACTTGTAGTACATAGTTTGATTATGACAAGGGTCCAATATATTTTATGGGTCTGTTTTCATATCATTGTGTGCGTAAAGTAGGATTGGTGAATAGTGACAAGTGTCTGGAGTAAGAACTGCAACTGCCAGATATGTGTGGCCCACTGCTGTACTCAGACATGGCCTAAGTGTGTGAGCATGCCCAGTATGACCTTTCAATATATTGTTGACTGACATTTGCTTCATTTACTTGTGTGTGAGCATGCCCAGTATGACCTTTCAGTATGCTGCTGACTGAAATTTGCTAAATTTGTTTAAGTGTGTGAGCATGCCCACTATGGGCATATATATTATATGTGTGGGAAAAATCAAGTTGGTTTTTACTTCAGGGCTCACCTTTGTGTTGTACATCGACAGGATGCACTCTGTGCCTGAAGGGCTTCTATGAGTCAATTTGCATAGACTTATCAACATTTCTTCATACAGGGGGGGCAGGTATTATTTGTACATTTCTACCAAGGGGTGGCACACCTGATTGTTACTGTGTGTGTACATAGGATGAGGGGTACACCTGACACTTGTACACATTTGTTAGGCCTGTACTGCTATGTCAGGTACTCCATTTCAGTATGTACTGTTGCATATCGTACTGGCTTGAGGCATACCACTGTACTACAGACCTTAGCTTCCAATTACATGCATATTAGTTTGTGACTTCATAGCCTACCCAACCCACATCACACTGCCTGGCCTGCTGTTATCTGTCTGCATAGGCCTGGGGGGAGGTTACTCATATGCCTCTTCAGAGGGCATGATAGAGCATTTGTTTGTGTTTGCGTTTGTTTACAATTGTCCTGCTTTCTGTGACTGTTAGGTATGTGACCCCCGCAACTGGTATGCGTGAGTGACTTAAGTTGTGCCTGTGCCAGTGAAATGCTGTCATGGCTTAGTGGTTCAGTACTTTGACTATAGTGCACAGTATCTTGAGTTCGATCCTTGTCACTGCTTTTTATTTTCCTGCTGGGTAGACCTGACTGGTTAAGGAACAGTAAAGCAGATGTGAGCGTGTTTACCCAACTTTGCTCAACTTTGCCCAACATTGCCCAACTTTTCCCGACGTTGTCCGATGTTGCACTGGTTAGTGCGGTGCGCAGCTACGCACAATTGTATTTAAATATGCTCAATACTGGTAAAATTTGCTTAGCAGTGCTTTATATTGCTTAAAATTGGAACTCGTGCTCAGGTGGTGCTGCAGGGTTGCCTATGTCGGATGCACATATTACACTCCCTATATATGTTTGAAAACAGGTAGTGTCAAGTTAGGCATCACTTTTACTGTATGTGTGAGTCAGAGAGATGTGTCATTTCCAGGGTTCCTACTGAGTCGGTGTATGTGCTATGCATTGCCTTTTTGCCAAGGCCAGGGCATACTGGGCATGCCTCCTTCTGCCTACTTGGGCAGGCTCAGGTTGTTCCTCCTCTGAGTCACACTCTGCCTATGCAGGCCTTGGCAATGGTGGGGGGCTGTTTGGCTCTGTCCTATGTTGTTCCTGCTGCAGCTGTTTCTGCAGGATCATATTGTGTAGCATGGCACATACCATGACAATTTGGGTAGATGTAGTTGGTGAGTACTGCAAGGCTCCACCAGATGTGTCCAGGCACCGGAACCATGACTTGAGCATCCCAAACACACACTCAATTATATTTCTTGTTTGTGCATGTGCCTCATTATGGAGTTCTTGTTTGGGTGTGTGTGTATTTCTGATGGGTATCATCAGCCATGGCTCCTGTGCGTATCCAGCATCCCCCACTAGGTGACCATAAGGGATGTCCCCATTGGCAAATCTCTGGTACAGCTGTGTCAGATGCCAGATGTGGGAATCGTGACAGCTTCCAGCACACACATTCATTATTATGCCTTGAACATCGCACATGACCTGGCAGTTGATGGAGGGGAAGCCCTTGCGGTTGATATAGACCCTACCCCGTTCACCGGGTGGTGCTTTGATGTGTATGTGCATGCAGTCTATTGCACCCACTACCTCAGGGTATTCTACTATTTGGTGGAAAAGTCGCATATTGCTGGCCAATGCCTCACGGGAATTGGGGAAATATACGTGCTCACCGACATGTGCTGACATGGCATCTAGGAACTGGTGCAGTACCCTGGATGCTGATGCCTGTGAAATCCCCATCATATCACCAGCTGGTCTCTGGAAGGTACCTGTAGATAATATTCTTAGGCCAACACATACCTTGGTATCCACTGGGATGGGTTCCCCTCTGTTGGTTCTGTGTGTGAGGCGTGGCCGGCACAGCTCAACAATTTGCTGCAGGAGGTCTCGGTCCACCCTATGGCGCTCCACTATCTCCAGCTCATGTAGCCCCTGGTAGGTTACCCTGGATCTGTACACTCTTCTCCGTCTCCTCACTGTGGGTTGCTCAGCAGCATTCACAACATCACCACCCTCAGCACCTTGCACATGTTGGTTTATGATAGCAAGAGCAGCCCCTAACATTTTGTCTGGCTTTAAAGATTTTAAGCTTTCCCTCTTTGTGTACTGCAGTGTTGCAGAGTTCTTGGGAAAAAACAGGGAAGACTGTTGTTTGCAGAGTTTAAAGTGCTGGGCTGGGCTAGTCTGCTGCCTGTGTAATTGGATGATTCTGATATATTTCACCTGGTAGCTCTGCTAGTTCTCCTTGGTTAACTTCCTACTACTTCTTTTCCTTCCTTTTCCCTTTCTGTTTCCACTCGGGGCAGTGCCACGCAAACACATGCACATGCATGCACATGCTGTGTGCATGTTTGCAAGAAATTTCAGATATTTTCACGGTGTAAACATTGGAGATCAGGGGAAAAAAAGTTAGATTTTAATAATTTTAAACATTTATAAATGCCAATGGCCTTATATTTGGCAATTGGCATGCTTCCTCAACTGTATGCATCCTTTATTTTGAGCTGTCATAGCTCCGTTAAGCTATTTGCAGAATGGTACTCCATTACCAACGGAGTACATTTCTGCAGATAAAACTAATCTTCCACGGACAGGTTAGTGTTTCCTGGATTGCAAATTTACTTCATTTGCATAGCTTTCAGCAGCAAATAAGATAATTTGCATACCATGACGCTGTCCGTGCAAGAGTAGCTTTAGCAGCTCTCGTGCACGCCCCGCCCCTGCTGGCTGTACCTGGATCGCACGGCAGACATATTGCCTCCATGAGCTCCTTTACTCTTTTTGCACTCTGTGCAAGTTTTCGTAAATCCGGCCCAATGTTGATGAATTCTATTTTTTTTTTTGCATTTTACACTCTGTTTTTCCAGTGTAAAGTGTTTTGTAACTGAGGCACATAGTGATGCAAATCACATCCTTTGTCATAAATCACATCTTGCATTGGTGTTCATAGATCTGTGGTAATCCTCAGGTGTGATATAATGACCTTCCCAAATATATCTACACTGTTTGAATATACACTTTGAACATCACCTGAATATGTCCTTTGTTAATGTTGTAATCACAACCTATTGTGTTCTCCAGAATTTGTTTCAGTCTTCCTTTTTTGTACACAAAGGTTGTTATCTTTCTGATTTTGTCCAGAGTGTATTGGTACCCACTGAAACAAAATCAATACCTAAACTATCACTGGAATGTTTCAGGACCATGGCGTTACTCATATTAGAACCCCTAAATGATGTCATTGTCCTACTATTCACCACAAAGTGTTTTCATGGGATAATGGAAATAATTAGAATTCATTTCTTTAACTCACTCAATTTTGTCAATCCTTTTTTGGTTTCTACTAGTTTTCCAAGGAATGTCTTAACAAGATCTGTTTTCATCTCCTTTGCAACCACAGGTGGGTCAGTTACTTCTGTAAGCATTCTCAGTGATTGTTGACTTTGTTGAGTAGTTATCCCAGTATAGGAGCGGAACCACCTATACATTTAATACAGCTGCAACTGGTTTCCAGACTCTTACAAGACAGGTATCCACAGACGCTGGAACTGCTCAGAGTGGGACCACTAACAAATGAATGCATTTTTACAGCTGTGACGTGGTTAGGAACACTAAATGCTTTTGAAGTGTTCTGTGGCAATGACACATAGAAATATGAAATCAATGCTACAGAATTTTGAGAAGACATTGACACAACTCATAACATTACAATTAGATAATATGTATTTCATGGAATGTTTAAGGAACAAGATTGTCCCCAAGGGACTAAGAGCTTTGAAATTCCTAAACAGGATACAATTTAATTCTCCAGAATTTATGACCTGGTTGCTTTTTTGATCGTACAATCACTTACTTGTGATTATGGTGCAACACGATGAAAGATTAATCTATAAACTAACAGCTGAATTGAGATGTTTGCACTCTTATATCATGAAGGATTTACCTTTTGTCTCTTGCAAATTTTATTTTATGCTATTTTTCCCAAGACTGTCAAAACCTGCAAAATTATTAGGAAAAGAAAAAAGGAAACATTTGTTAAGAGATGACAACAAATGCAGCAAAAACTTGGTATATTTCTTACAAAATCACAACTAATTTCCTTTTACTTCACTGAATGATGATCCTTGGGAACAATCAACAAATGTGAACAGTCAGGAAAGTTTTTCAAAATAAGTACTCAAATGAGAGAAGATCAGTTGTCCAATTCTCCTATCATTCAGTCAGGGACGCAACGGATGGAACTTACATACCCTTCGAGGTTACAACATGGTCAGGTAAATAGCAGAAGATAAATACTGCCTTTGTGAAACAATGTAGTTCAGAGAATTTACTTGAAAATGGAACTCCAGGTGAATTTATGATTTTAATTATAGTGATTAAACTGTTATCAACACTTATTTTAGCATTTTAGAAAAATGTTTTACTTTTGTATCAGTTCAGGTGTGCTTGACTGACATTTTGATTGAATTAAATTTTTTTCAGTGGGAAACCGAGTCTGTCTTTCTTACTTGCAGAATCTGGACATTCGCAGTCTGAGACTTTGAAGACAATGAGTAATTTAAACACCCTTTGAGTCTCTTAATTTGGGTTTATGTTAGTTTATCAACATTTAACTTTGTTGAAATTCATAAGGTCAAGACCACATGACTGACAAATTAAAACATCAAAAAACTAACTAATAAATGGAAATGGAATTGCACAGAGGTCACAGTACAGTAAGTTTTAGGAAATCCCTAATGTAGTGTGATCTCGGAGTTGGTACATAAAATTATCAGGGGGTGCGGGGATGCAGTCCCCATGTAGGGAGTGCAGGGGAGCTTGCCCCACACTACAGAAACTCAATTTCCATTTTTTTAGTTAGCTTTGAATTTTTAAGTTATCGTTCATGTGGTCTCGACCATATCAATTTTGAGAAAGTAAAATTTCGATAAACTAACATAAACATCTTAATTTTGATATTTGCAAAAAGTAGGAAAGTAGTGGTAAGAAGTGACATTTAACATTTACCATTTAATACCTGAACAGAAGGAATTAATTAAGAACTTGAGTAACAGAAACCCCATAAGGTCAATGAAACTTGACAAAGAAGGAATTACAGTTGTAATGAACACAATAGATTATATTTCAAAAATGTTTGCTATTTTGCCTGATGATTCATCTTATTAAATAGTGTCTAAAAATTAAATCAGTACTGCGTGCGCATGTGTCATTTCATATTTGTATGGCTCGATGCTGGATGGTGTTTTAATCACTGATTTGTTTCAGCTTTTATTAGTTAAGAAACCAGTTATTCCTACAATCTTGGGTATCCCAGAAGTACATAGCTAGACCCACCATTCAGACTCATTGTTTTTGCAATGTGTTCTAAAACAGAATGCTTAGCAATATTTATAGAAGAGAGTCTTAAAATGTTTTGCACAAGTTAGAATGGGTACTTGGGGATTCATGGCATTTTTTGGAGAATCTTATGAACAATGTTATGCACATTAATTACACCAGTGAATGGTTATTTCTAACTACAGATATTACTGATTTATTTGCATCAGTCCCACATGATAGGGGTATAGATTGCTTTAGGGATATCATTCTTTATACTAAAATGATTGATGGAAAGGCTGCCCCAGTGGCATAGAAGGATAAAGCCCTGACTATGACAGTTGACCCGGGTTAGATCAGCAGCTCTAGTGACTGAGTAAGTGGCAGGTAGGAGGATGGGGAGTGCCTGTCCCTGGTGGAAGGGTGTTTGTTGATGAAGCTTCCTTAGTTAGAGGAGGTGTGGTCAAAAGAGGGGAGTTGCCATCAAATATAATAATGAGCACAGGAAGAGGTGGAAGCAAGTGGGTAGGGCATATAAAGACCCCCTCAGATGGATGTAGAGATGGCTAAGCCCCCAGGACACCCTTAGCATCTATGGCTGGCCCCAGTAATACCAAAGTAAGACCAGTGTAGTAGGAGAAAAGCTGGTAGACCTGGCATGGACATGAGGTACTGGGGAGCCAGGACAATTAAATGATGTCCCAAAGGAGACAAAAAATGATTACTGAAAAAACTGTTGACTTATTATATCTTTAGATGGAATGTGTGCTACAAAAACAAAATGGGGAATATTTTTCATCGCATTAAAGGTGTCTCTATGGCAGTCGTAGCAGCCCCAATTTATGCCATCTTAGTTCTTTGCTGATGGGAGCACCTTCTCATTAAGAAAAATATATACATGGAGCGCACTTGTTACCTAAAATGTCTTGGAAGACATTTTTATTATCTGGATGGTTTGGAGGAGAAGTTAACTGATTTTTTTGAATCTTTAAATAATTCTACATAGTTATTTAAAGACTACTTGTAAGTCAGTAGAATATTCAATCAATTTCTTAGATGGTATGATTTTTAAAGTTGATAATGGACACAGTTTTCAATCAAATATTTACAGGAAACTAACGTATTCCAAACCACTTTTGCATTTTAAGATTCACCATCCTGTTTTGATGAAGCATAATATTGATAAAGGGAAAATGATTAGGCTTGCCAGCCTAGGGACTGATGGCTTGGTATTTTTTATAGAAATGCACAAGTTGAAATTGTTATTGACAGGGGATATCTAGAAAGAATGTTAGATGAGTTAAAGGAAGACATTCTTGTATGTAAGATTAATGATTTCCCCGAATCCTACATAAACATTTAGTGGTAAATAATAATTGAATAACATTATATGGGGACATTATATGGGAATCCTGAGACATTCTACTGATAGTTTACCTATCAAAGGAGTAAATACAAAATAATCAGCTTTGTTTCAGTGAAGTCCAACACATTCTGGATAAAATCAAAAACAGACCAACCTTTGTATGGAAAAAAAACCCCAAGGAAATGTCAAGCACAGTCTGGAGAGCACTGTAGGTCTTGATTATAGCATTATTAATGGACTCACGAGCCATGTTCAAATGTGATAGCAAATGCTAGCAATGCATGTATATTTGGAAGAGTCCCTATATCACCTCTGAGAGCTAACACAGATCAATTGGAACTAACACAAGATGTGGTTTATAACACAGAGTGTGAGTTACATCACTTAGTGCCTCACTTGTGAAGCATTTTCACCAGTAATATGCTGCGGAAGCCCATCCAAATACTTCAGCTGACAGCAGCACATTTGCTTGCAACATGATAGACCATTTATATGTTTTTTAAGCAATAACCTTTACATGATAATAGCTTGTAATGCTTATTTAATATTGATCTGTATGCTAAAGTAAGAATAATATTCAAGAAATCATTTTGCTGCTTTGGGGTCAGAAAGAGAACAGTTAGTAGAATTGAACAAAAGAAGGGATCTTCCTATGCCTATAGTTGTATTAACATAAGAGTTCAACAAATCAATAGCCTCCAAGTATAAGAATGCAAAAAAGGGTACCTGGAAAGTCTAGAAGAAACCTATAGCATCAGTTCTGGATTCAGAAGGAAAACTAATTATGCAGCTATTGAATCCAGAGATTCCTTAATTTTAAGGACAAGCCACATTAATTAATACTCTGTTTCACTTATTGACAGATAATCAACATGATTACATTGTAGGCGAGCAGTTTATACCTAATATATTTAAAAAAATAACAGAAGAAAAGTTATATTTAGTCTAATGTTTTAACCTCTCCTTTCAAAATGTAAGAAAATCAAACTGAATTGAACGGGTACTGCCAATATTAAATTGCATCGTAGTATCTATTCACTCACTAATTTTGAGTCTGCCATTAAGATATTTACAGTAGCCATACCTCTCAATTGTCCATATTTTCACAGAATGTCCAGATTTTTTGTATCATATTTTTGGTCTGTTCCTCATAAAATGTGTGGTTTTCTGGTAAATCACAGAGGATTGAAGTCACTAAATAATGACACACATTTGAGTTGGAGACTTTATATCCTTCAGAAAATGCATGCGAACACAAAACCTGTTATTTTATCTACTTTCTACATTTATAAGAGAAATATTTAAAATGTGTGGCTAGTTGTGGGCCTTTGTCCTCCCATTTTATTAGGCTTTATCCAGATTTCTTATGCTAAGATTTTGAAATGTATGACAATAGCTACCACATCTTCAGGGTCTGGGTTTTGTAACTTGGTAATGCTCTCCTCAAACTTCCTGTACAAAGTTCAGGTATAGTTTATATTTCATTTTTTTCTATAGTGTTAACCATGTGTTCCTATCTAAACATGGTGTTCAGACTTTGTAGAAGAAAGTAGTAGAAAGTTTTACAAGCAGTATACCAAATGTCCACTAGATGTCAGCAATGTCAAATATTAACAACATGACAGGCATCATTTGTGTTCTAGTGTATTTTGTACACAACCATATAAGCTTATAACTGGCAATGTTTTTCTACTGCTTTTAACTTTTATTTTACTGTAGTTATTGTTTACATTTATCTTTTAAACTATTTTGGAAAAAAGTATTTAAAAATCAACAAGGCTTTATTTAAAGGCATTTGTTTTATAAAGCTAGTTGCTTTCATTGAACCTTCAGCTGATATGAGCAAATGGTTATGTCTTTACACTCTGTACCAAGACCTAGCAAAAACTGCTCGCATCATAGTATTATAAGCAGACTACTAAAATTCAACACAAACAAAAAAACAATAATTTCAGTACACATATGCTTAAATTATGTGAAACCAGCAGAAATGCCAATGTGGTCTGATATAACAGTCATGTACTGCAAGATTGTCTACAATTTAGTATTTTTATACTATGCATTTAAGCTAGGTATTAAATATCTGATGACTGTTGACAGGATGCTTAGTCACTCAGTAATTATACAATCAAAAATCAGCAGTATTCCAAAAAGTGCACATTGATTGGACAGCCCAACCTGTATGACCACTGTAAATCAAGGATATACCCATTGATAAAAAGCCTGGCTGCTATAGTATCATTTTGCAGCCAGATTTTCTGTTGGTATATGTTGGGAAACAGAGCAAAATAAGAGAAAAATCAGGTACATTCTGCAAAAGTAAAGAAACAAAAACATACCTGATTTTCCTTATATTTTTGTGCTGTCCCTATTAAAACCTCATTTTTTAACTGAAAAAAAACAGAAATGGAGATTTTCTTTTCGCTGTTGCTTCCCCTGCACAGCACTGTACCATGCAAGCATGGGAATGTAAGTTCCACATGCATGTGCAATACTTCAGCATAGGGAAGAAAATGTGGAAGAAGACTGAAGTGCTGTTATACAAAGATATCTGCAATGCCTTAGTGGTAAATCACTTTAGCTATGGTGTGCATAATCCTGGGTTTGAGCCTAGCAGCAGTTGCATATTTTTAAGAGCTGGGGGGGTGGCCTAATGGTGAAGGTGTTTATCTTGCAAGCATAAGGTGCAGGGTTTGAGTCTTACAAGGGATAATTGGCTAGGCTTAAAATGGCTTATAAGGGCAGTTAGCTTAGTACTAATCTATACAACATTATTTAACAAAAGTAAGCAATTTCTTTCTTAAATAATGTTATTGTATAAAAGCAATAATCCACTCCTTTTTGTGGGTATATCAGGATTTATCTACGGTTGGCTTTGTTTAATCGCTCAGAATTCACCCTTGTGATAAATCTAGATATACCCACACACAGTTGTGGGTAATTGCCTAATTACCTTACAGAACTGATTGAGGGTTCACCAAGAACAGCCTGAATTTTAGGCTGTTCTCAAATGTGTTAATGGTAGCATCCGATATGAAACTTTTGTGAGCTGGAATCCAGCCAGGCCAACAGTGATAAAATGATAGAAGAAGCTTAAGATGTAGGTATATTTACAGGTGAATGTTTCATTTTTTTTTTTTTATCAAAAATGACCACTCTGGCTGTCAGAAGAAAAAAATCAAGCGAGTCACATCTGCCTCAGGTGATGAAAATTTCCTTTATTAACTGCTAACCAGATTACAGCAACATGTTGGCCAAGATGATCTCAATCTGATCAGCTTGGTTACTGACATCAACTTTTATACTTTCCTGTTACTAGCCAAAATAGCTTTTGTTACATTTCTAACAGTTGACAGTTGGCTATGAAAAACATCTAGGATCACAATTTACCTCAGAAAAGAATGCTTTACCTCAAAACCACAGTTAGTGTAGAACGTTTATCTCAAAACCACAGCTAGTGTAGAATGTTTACCTCAAAACCACAGTGGTAGCTGGAATTTTCCAGAGCCTGCCTCAGTAAATTAACTCTTATTCAGAAGTATAGAAAACAGGTGTTATTCAAGTTCATAAGCAAACTACATCTATCATAGATAAAGCCCATCTTTAATAAACATGGTTCAATGACCTTTTCTTACCAACGCTTCAGCAAATAGCATATTCATTTTGCTAGATGGGAGAAAGAGACAAATAATAATAATGTGTTTTAAAACTTTTTCTCTTAACATTTCCCCCCTCAAAACACTTTTATTTGTCTTTTTATTTCAGCAATATATGGTAAAAACTTAAGCTTTTCTTTGCATACATTACTTCATTTGCAAGACAAACTTTTAAACTTCAAAACATTTGCAAAAGTCACATTTCAATGTATTCACTTTCACCAGTCTGTTGCAACTGCTGGTACATCGTCTTCGTAACAGCAGTATCAACCAGTCTTTGTAGAAGACCTCTGATACAGGGTATACAACAGCAACCACATACCACCACGATAGCCACAGCGACTCCGATGGACACCAGGAAACTGCTGATGAGATGACTCCATTTTCCAAACCACGTTAGTAGAAAATCTGTAAAGGGATTACTTACCCCAGAGTTCTCTGCCAATTCTTCGGATAACATCTCCAAACCTTTCAAAGCTCAAGTGATGCTCCCATCAGGGGCAGTGTTATTCGGAATATATGTACAACAGAAAGTCCCAAACATCCTTCAAACTCCTCCTTCTTTGGCCAGGAGCATATCCAATGCAATTCAATTCTGCCATGCTACCTGCGAAGTGGCCTCCAGTTGTTCAGCAATACCTTTTAATGCATCTTTGGTATAGTTCACAAAACGCTGCTGTTATAGTAAATGTAGTTGATCCAGTCCACGTTCTTATTGGGTTGAATCCAGACAAAGATGGATGCAAAACCAGCCGCTATTTGGTTTATTGCTTTGTATTCATCAGGCACACCTCTTGGTATGCCAATGCTATCAATGGAGACACTGCTATAGAAGGATTGCTTCGGTGCCTCTCTTTTTCTCTTATTCAACCACCTCGGCTTTATTTCAGGTTCTCTTACGAAATTGCTTGCTGGAACTGGGAAAATGTAGAATGGCAGAATTAACTTTGCAAGTGCACAAGTTCCCTTCCAGGGAATCGTAAGCCTAGATCTGAGTTTGTTGTCTCCACATAACCACCAAACGTCTGCTAAACTATGAGTTTGGCTCTCCAGAAATGGATTCTCATTGCCATTCACAGTAACATTGCAATAATTCTGTCCCATATTGCCATAATTCTTTCCTGTGCCATCTCTGGAAATGCACATATGCGAACCTGGATAGGAAATCGCTGCAGGCGGTTTCTCAACTTTGCTTATGACTGGAAAATGCTGAGTTTCATTTTTGCATTTATCTTCGGTTTTGATGAAGAATAACTTTAACAGACATGTCAGATTACCTTCAGCTTGCATCAATGGGACTGTCGCTAGTTGCTGTTTACCTTCAGCACAAGAAACACAGTTCTCACGATGTGCCTCTCGGGTACTATATCTAACCCAAGATAACCATTCATTATGGTGTACGAATCCCGTCTCGAGTAACAATTGTTGTTCTTCTGTGAAGGCAAAATCTGCTTTACTTGTAGCATTTTTAAGGCTTTGTACTTTAAGTTGGAGAGTCCCCAAAGAATCAGTTCCAATTGGAAGAGACACTCCGATTCCATAAACTCCTGAATCACTTTCTTGTGGTGACACGATGGTTATAGTAATCACTTCAGTACCTTGGAAATGGGCAATTTTTATTCTTTGTTGCCTGCTTTTATCTTTCTCTGGTATCACTGCACCACTTGTTTCCCATCCGTTCACATTTGTTGACCACCAAACATTTGACCAGGACGCACAGTCTCTATTGCACAAGTATTTTGCAAGAGTCAGGAAATCATTACAGTCCAAAATTCCTTCACAAAGTTTTACCTTGAACACAGTAGTAACACCTGTTTGCGCTTGCAGCACCACCATTCCTTTTTCTCTCACAACTGTTCCTTCTCGTATGGACATATTTACTTTCGCCACCAAAATCATCATCACGTTCAAGTACCAGTTGAACATGGCCATCCTTCCTTTGTAGTCAGACTTTGCGTTCAGGGGTCCGATGGAGTCTGACCAACATCAATGGTAGAAGGAAAAGTCTTACAGCCATAGGTGTTGAGATAAGTACTTGATATGGGCCTTCCCACCTGGGGGATGACCAGTTCTTTCTCTTCACACTTCGGATCCACACCCAGTCCCCGGGTGCCATGCTTAACAAGGTTTCACTTCTGGAATCTGCAAAGGAGTCATTGGTTACAAGAGACTTGACATTTGGCAGCTTCTTCATATAATCCGCCAGATCCTCACCCCCCTCACGTTCCGCTGGCAACAATCCTTGCCACTGCGGGACGTAATATGGTCTCCCAAACAAAAGTTCAAATGGTGTAAGTCCTTTGTAGGAGGGTGAGATTCACATGTACAGGAGTGCCAATGGAAGGCATGCAGTCCAGGATCTATGCGTTTCTGCCATCAGTTTGTGGAGCTTACTCTTCAGGACACTATTGTGTCTCTCCACCAGTCCAGCTGACTGGGGATGGTAAGCACAATGGTACTTGAGATCAATTTGAAACACTTGACCCAACTTCTGCACAATCTGGTTTACAAAATGAGACCCATTATCACTATAAATGTGCCTTGGAAGGCCAAATCGGGGAATTATTTCTGTTGTTAAAAGCTTAGCTACTGTGTGTGCGTCAAGATGCTTTACTGGAAAAGCTTTTACCCACATAGAAAAAGCATCAATTATAACTAGACAGAACCTTTTTCCCTCTGAAGGTGTCAACTCAATAAAGTCCATACAGAGTGTGTGGAATGGATATGGAGGGGTGGGGAATGCCTGCTGAGATTTTTTAACTCCCCCCTGAGCATGATACTTTGCACATAATAAACAAGATAAACAGAATTGCTTTGCATAAGTTGAAAATCCTTTACACCAAAACACCTTAGACACTATTTGAACCATTGTCTGTACTCCTACATGGGCAGGTCCATGGCTAACCAATGCAGCATACCTAAAAAGGTTTGAGGGTAATACCATTTTGCCATCTGATGCCCTATACAACCCATCCTGTTGAGTGATACCCTATTTCACCCAAAGACATTTTTCTTTCTGTGTCTGTTGTCAATGTTTGCATTACTTTTAGTGTCTCTAAGTCTAAGAGGTGTCCGGGCTCTAAATCATTGTCATGTAAAAGCAAATCATTTTCTTGAGCTGCCTTTTTTGCAGCCATATCAGCAAAAGCATTTCCCCTGGAGACAGGATCTTTTCTATTGGTATGTGCAAAACATTTACATATCGCTATCTGGAGTGGTAATTGCACTGCATCTAACAACTGTCATCACCAAAAAAAAAAAAAAAAATGCCTGTCGCAGTAACCATTCCCCTATTTTTTCATTGTTGGGCAAAAACATGCACAGTGGAGAAAGCATATTGACTATCTGTATAATTTGTCACTTTTTTACCCTCCCCTAAGTACAAGCTCAAGTCAAAGCCACTAACTCAGCTGCTTGGGCAGAATAAATGTTTGACAATTCTTTTGCTTCTAAAACTTCAGTTTCTGTGGTGACAGCATACCCTACTAGTGTTTTTCCTACAGTGTCCTTCTTTGCTGATCCATCTACAAACAAAACAAGATCAGAATCTACCAACGGAATATCCGTTAAATCTGGTCGGGGAAGTACTTTGTCATGAATGCTCTCTAAACAAATGTGTGGAGTACCTTCTTCTGGAGTCGGCAAAAGTGTCGCCGGGTTAAGAGTAGTACATCTTTCTATGGTCATATGTGGCTGTGTCAGCAGCACTGTCATACATGACAAATGTCGACTAGGAGATAAAAAGGTTATCTTATCTTGCAAAAGTATAGTAGCTACTGAATGTGGAACCCGCAATTGTAATGGGTGAAACAAAACTAATGATGCTGAGGCTTGCACTGCCATGGCGGCTGCCACTACAGCTTGAACACAATGCGGCAATGCCCTTGCAACAGGATCTAATCTGGAGGAATAAAAGGCTATCGGTCTCTGTTTATCCCCATGTACCTGTACCAGAACCGAAGTCATATATTCTCCCTTACAATCAACCATTTGTACAAACTGCTTAGAATAGTTTGGAAAACCCAAAACAGAGGATCCTGCTGTCAATTGCTTAATTCTATTAAATGCTTGTATTGCCTTATCTGTCCACTGTATATTACTTTTAGCTGCCATGGGAGTGTCATAGCTCAGTGTGGTCAATGGCCCTACTTCTTTAGCATAATTAGGAATCCAACTTCTACAAAAATTAGTCACACCTAAAAACGACATCATTTCCCACTTAGTCGTAGGCATAGGTGCTTCAAGAATTTCTTGTTTTCTTTTGTTCTCCAATTGTCTACCTTCCTGCGAGACTAAATAACCCAAGTACTTTACTTGTGCTTTCCACAATTGTAACTTCTCTTTATTTACCTTATGTCCTTGCTCAGCTAAAAAACTAAGAAGGGCAAGGGTATCCCTTTTACAACTTTCCTGCGTGGGTGAGGCCAATAAAATATCATCTACATACAACAGAACCTGGCTTCCCTCTGGGGGAACAAACTGAGCTAAATTCGTAGTCATTTCTTGTGCAAATATTGTCGGACTCTCACAATAACCCTGTGGCAATCTGGTGTAGGTGTATCTTTTACCTTGGAAAGTGAATGCAAACCAAAATCTACTCTCTGGAGAAAAAGGCATTGCTTATATCTATGACAGAAAAATATCTGTGCTGAGGTAGTAAATCATTAAGTAATGTATAGGGGTCAAGGACCACCGGTGCTCTTGAGATCACAGCTGAATTTACTGCTTGTAAATCCTGAACCAACCTCCATGAACCATCCAGTTTCTTTACAGGAACAACGGAGTATTGCAGGGTGAATCTGGGCATTCAACAAGAATTCCTACCTGTTTTAGCTGTTCAATAACTGGTTTAATTCCTTCCTTTGCTTGCTTACTTAGTGGATATTGGTGCTTACGAGGTCTAAAACCTGACTTTGCAGTTATACAAACTTCACCTGCTGTTTTCATTAATCCTACATCTCCTTTACCTTTTGACCATAAATCTACAGGCAAGGCACTTAATGCACTATCTTCCTCTTGAGTTAGGAGGATTTGTCATGCCATTTCTGTTTTGTCATCCCTGAGGTGCACACTTGGTCGTGCCCAAGTCACCCAATTTAATCTTTGTACCTGGATCTATTGATCTTTTAACTGACTTTCAGACATTGTGTTCCAAATCGTTACCTTTTTCTCCAAATCTACCCAATGTGTCCCCACTGCTTTAGTAACTGAGATATGTGGGCTATAACTTGAGCGATATAAAGAACTCATTTCCTACGTCAAAGTACAGGTCACTACTGTATTACCTTGAGTATCCCAAAACATATCATTCAAAATTATCCTTGCACACTTGTGCTTAAAGAATTATTTTTCAAATTCTTTATCCGGACCAAGGGCCTTATAGAACATTGTACAATGTAAGTGCGCCGCAACCTGCGGTGACCCGCTCCTAGATTTACTTAGAGCTAGATTGATCAACTCTGTATCAACCCTCCCTGGGCCATCTGAAATTATCCGGACCAAGGGCCTTATAGAACATTACAATGTAAGTGCGCCGCAACCTGCGGTGACCCGCTCCTAGATTTACTTAGAGCTAGATTGATCAACTCTGTATCAACCCTCCCCGGGCCGTCTGAAATCAAGTCTAGGCTATACCAGTAAAACAAGTCTTGTACTCCCTGTACTACTAAGCCATCCACTAACCTTTTTGCCTCAATACCTTTAGGTGTGGGAATTGCCACTATTCCAAACACATGCATCAAATCTCTTCCTAGCAAATTAACTGGACAAACTTTTGATATAATTACCCTACACCTAACAGTTTAGTTTGTTTGCAGATCTGTGAACAGTAGAGGATGAGACCGTGTTTCCTTATAAATTTTCCCATTTGCCGCTTTTACAAGGACAAACTCATCTGTTTCGCAGTTCGGAGGCAGAACTGCTGGACCCAAAAGCGTACACGATGCACCTGAATCACATAAAAACTCCACTTTCTGTCCCGCAACCAAAAACTCTATCATGGGTTTCTGATCTAGATACATAGCAATACCCAAATTTGCCAGGTTTATGACTTCACAGTCACAATCCCGCCCTTCCATTAGAGTGTTTCTGACATTCATCGTAGAGAGTGTCTGCCTCTTCATTATCCCCATAATGAAGATGGCGCCTTTCTTTACTATCATATAGTCATGCGGAGCCCTTGTTCGTAAGCTGTGGGGGATGTTGCCACTCTTCATAGTTGGCATCGAAGTGCCCACGTCTACCGCATTTAAAACATTCTCCACGTTTTAACCTTTCCCTATAGGCTGAATGTCCACCATTTAACATGTCCCATTGCGGGCCCCCACGTTTTCTTTACACCACCACGGCGCCCTTGCCCCCTTTGGTCCTGTACTAGGAATATACCACCATCATCCCCTACTGCCAACACTTGTACTTTCTTTTTCTTTTTTAAATTAAAATGTCGCTCAGCATGCTGTGCATATTCAAACAAAGGTTGCAGTCTACATGTTCTGTGATCTACCATGTGCTTAGTAATAAAACTACTTATTGGAGCCTTACAACCTTTAAGAAAAACATTTTTCAATTGCTGTTCAAATAGACTATCATTAGTCTGATCCTGCGGAATTGTCATTCCACAATGGTTATTGAACACTTCTGTCAGTCTTACAATATAGTGATCTACAGATTCATTATCATTTTGGATGCACTGATTTATTACTGTCCAATCTGCTCTTGGACACACTGTTCTGTCTAGTTCTTTTGCAGTGCTGGTCTACATAAGTGCAAGAAATGACTGGTCCCAAATAAGAATCCCAAGTTAACTAGTACTGATTCCATCTTTCTCATAATATGCATTATTTATTATTACTTTGTACGCCCAATTATGCAAGTAGCTCTAGGTACTTACTGGTAGCTTATGACCTGCTCAAACCCTGGATAAATCCTGCACTAATTTCTTGTGAGATTGCGTGAAATATTTTACCAAATGTTTGGCTTGCCTGCCTGTGTAGTGCAGCTGGTGATGTAAACAGAATGATATATGATTCTCACATTTGTCTGCACGTATTCCATAATATATACATCAGAATCATAAATGATTGTAATGAGCTGGTATTTGTGCAATTACTGGACTGCATATGTGGCGAAAGAATGAGTTGCTAAAGGACATGCGGGTCTAATCTACCTCAGCTGTAGATAATGCAGTTAAAAAAAAAAAAAAAAAAAGCATTCTGAAGATGCAGGTTCAAGTCCTAACTGACAGTTCTTTCAAACTTGTGGTTGTATGTGTTCCATGAATTTTATATGTGACATGCATTTGTCAGAGGAATAAAATCTAGGTAAAGGCCACATCAACAAAGCCTGTCTGGCCTCCTGTTTTCGTAGTACTGGCAGTTTAGACAGCAAGTTAGGTTGCCTTCGCAAAAATTCCAAGCAGTTTGATTATAAGAACACTATGAGGACCGGAAATAACTATATGCAAAGGAAACTGGAAAACACTGCATTGTTAAGGAATTATTGCTGTGAAGTCTTTTGACTTTGGTGTAGTGGTATGATTGCCTACATACAACAAATTAAACACAAACAGTGGGTCGGGCTGGCTATCCATAACCTTCTGCTTCCCGCTAGAAGTCACACTCACAGGTTTTATGCTGCAGCTCTTCTCTGAAGGGAATTCATACTCGGGGCAGACTGATCCAGGTCTTTCTCACCATGGGAGCATTTAGTAATAAATTACTTAGCCTTCCTGCTATTGTTTTCTCGTTGTTTTTGTCCTTCTCCAATGAGAATGAAGCATGAAGAATCAGAATGCAAGCAATGTGTTTTATTTTCTAATGAACATTTTTTTCCCAGTGTAGCAAATCTATTCAGTCAGTGCTGTGAATAATGCAAATAATTTACTAATTTTTGTTTTTTCTCAGTCTGATTAATCCATACTAGTTCATTCTATTTCATAGAAATGTTTATTACTATTATGTACATTGTATAGTGTCGTAAGACTGTTATTTTATACTGGTCTTGTTTGTTGCTCCTCAGGGGTCTGGATTGCAGCTGAAAAGAGTCATTGTGCCAGCCGACTTACCTGGTTATCAAATTGCACTTAATTAATTAATCTACTGTATGAACCAGTTAATGCATAGCTCTTAATTCTCCCCTGGTTTGCATATATCTGTTTTTGCCTCATATTTTTCCCTGTCCCTTGTAAAACATTTGATTTTTCTGTTTAACTCACATTACAGTATGTCAATAATTCCAAGCATTAGATTTTCATACTTTTGTATTGCTCAGAAAATATATTTTGATATCAAACCTATTACTCTATTCACTTTTTTAAGTTTATTAGAGTAATATATAAAAAATGTCCTAATTTGGGGTTTTTGTTCCCCTTTATTTTTGATTTTGTCCCTGATTTTTGAGGAAAGAAGTTGACCGGTATGAATTAATGGTATGGTTATATTTTATGGTGCTAAGAGAACCGAACAAATGCTTATTATCATAACTAGAAATGTAGCAGTTTAGATGGTTTTCTGTAAAAGATATTGATGGCTGTCTTGCTTTGTCTCCCTAGCTGTGGAGCATCTCATTTCTCCCACTGAACTACATAGCAGTGGAAAGTAATACATAGTGGACTGTGCTGTAAGTGTTTGCCCAAGTAAAGTGTGAACCTGCATCCCGTGACTGTGTCTTGCCTGAGTTATGGGAGAAAACAGTTATAACTTTTATTAAATCTGCTGCAGTTTATCTTGTTCTGAATGAAACGAGCTATGACCAATCATGTCAGGCTATGAATTGTCTCCCCCACATCAGAATATATAACACATTACTGCATCATAAGACTGAGACAATGCAAAGCAAAATATCACTGCTAGTCCATTACCTTATATGCTATACATCATAAGTGACAATTAGTGTTCCAAAAAAAAAAAAATAAGAGTAGGCCTTCATCATTTTCACTTGATGTTACCACCATCACATACCCATGCACCCACACACACACACACACACACACACACACACACACACACACACACACACACACACACACACACACACACACACAGTCTTGTACACAAGCACATATGCATACACTTGGAATACAAATGTGCACACATGCTTATGAACACACGCACACATTGACACACACACACACACACACACACACACACACACACACACACACACACACACATATATACATATACATATGCACACACACACGCTTGGGAAGACAAACATACACACACACTTGCACACAAACACATACAGACACACTCATCAACTTACACCCACACACACATACACACACACACACACACACACACACACACACAGTCTTGTACACAAGCACATATGCATACACTTGGAATACAAATGTGCACACATGCTTATGAATACACGTACACATTGACACACACACACACACACACACACACACACACACACACACACACACACACAAGCACATATACATACACATGCTTACGTGCACACACACACACACACACACAAACATACACATATACATACACACACATGCACAATCATGTACACAAGCACATATGCATATAGTTGGAAAGACAAATGTACACACACACACACACACACACACACACACACACACACACACACACACACACAAAATCATGTACACAAGCACATATGCATACACTTAGAAAGACAAACGCGCGCACACACACACACACACACACACACACACACACACACACATGCACACACACACACACATGCACATACACACACATATATGCACCACACACAATTACTTATACAAACACATGTGCACATGTTTGGGAAGACAAATGTACACACAAACATACACATATATATATATATATATATACACACACACACATGCACACACATTTTCTTTAAAAGAAGATACAGCTTACAGTCAGCAGTTTTACATTCTCTTAGACAGCCCTGCCTTCAGCAGAGCCTTATCTAGAATGAAGGTCATAGACGACATGCTCAGGTTAAAAAAAAAAGCTGGACCAATGGGGGTGTTAAGTTACTTCTCAGTTGATTTAATAATGGACTGGATGTATGATTGTGCCATCCCCACACATGTTTTCAATGCTGTTACTCCGTCTGAGTTTCACTGTCATCATGGCATGCTTTACAACTATCCATAATTTGAAGGGACTCCTCTAATTCTGCCTCACTATTTTGCTCTGTCACTCTTAAAGTTACTCAAGTTTTTTGAGAAGTTCAAATTAATAGTACCCATTTTTGAAAAAGATTCTCTAATTTGGGACCTTTTCCCTAATTATGTTTCCTCTTTCCATAATTTTGGAGTTAAGAGCTCGAGAGATATGTATAAATACATTGAGTATACAATTACTGTAAGCGAAATTATTTAGTGGGAAATTCCTTCATTGAATCATGGTATGTCCTAATTAGAAAAATAAGAGAGGGGATGGGTACTATTTTATGCAACTTGATTACTATTAACATGTTCTTCTAATCACAAGTCAAACCTGAAAAACATCCACTGCTGTCAGTGTTCTTCCCCAGTTAATGAAGAAAGATAAACACATACATAAATAAATGCATACATATATACATAAACCTTTTCAGACTCAGCCTTGGAGTATAAACTCAATAAACACGTAATCAAATAAAGCAATAAACACAATTTAACAACATAAAATATTAAAATAAAAACAGCATCAAAACAGTAAAAAGTGGCATTAGCTGATTGAAATATAGTACATGCACCATAATACAGGTGTGATAGTAGACTAATATGTACAGTATTCTACTTTACACTAAGTATCCATTTTAGAAAAGCAGCCAACAACCTGGACATGAGAAAATCAGCAACATATGCCAAATACTTTTTTTTTGCACCTGAAAAAGAAAGAGATGAGAGAAAAAAAATAAGAAATAAGACTCACCAGTAAAGATAATTTCATTCTGGAAAAGCAGCATCTACATTCTAATAATCCTAAGAAGTCCTAGGATAGCACCTACAATGGGATTATGATTCAGTTTGGAAGTATTTTCATGGCCCAATAAAAATGATAGATAACAAACTGAAGGCTTGATTGCCTTGACTCATTCCGCCCCTTCTTAGAGCGTAGCTGCATTGTCCTTACCATTCAAACAGTCTCACCAAGAAGAGTGTACAAATTCCTCCATAAAATTAAACCATGACCACCATCAACTGATACCTTATCCCCGAATAAAAAATGTAATTGCTATTGCATACCTCATCACAATACTAATTAAATAGATGTATCACTCATTACTTATACCAACAAAAAGATATACATTTTCCTGTGTAAGATTTTTAAGCACCATTGCATTTTTTCAGTCCCATTGCTTTCATGCTCTCCTTATCAAAAAAAATGAAAACATTTTTATGAGTTCATAAGTTAAGGAAGGGTGTTTTGGTCAGTAGGCCATCAAGAAATAGTGACATCCTCTTAGGCTAAGTCACTTATCCATTTATCCAAATTCTAATTAAATATATATAGTATAAAGTCCTTCATACCAAATCAGTTAATTTGTTCCAGAGTAAGGGTACTCTTTGTTTTAAAATGAGCTAAGGGTACTCTTTGTTTTAAAATTAGCTTCTCACGCTAGTTTTATTTAAATTTAGTAAAATTTTGAAGTTAAAGTAAAACCCATATGCTTGAAGTGATTGACTTCAGTCAACAAATTAGAATCAAGAAAGAGAGCCTGTATTATGCAAAGTTCCAGAAATACATCACCATGCATTTATCAGTAATAAAATGTAAACCAGATCATTCTGACCATTCAGCTAAGTGTAAATTAGTTTCATTGATATATTTTGATTAGTTAAAGTTAATTTTGCAGCCACTGGCATATTAGTCAGCCAATAGCAATATTTTTTTGGGGGATGATGCAAGTTAATTTAATAGATTGCATAGGTAGGTTCCAAGCACAGAATCTTGAGGATCTCCACTTGGCACAGGTGCAAGATCTAACAATTTACCTTGTACAGTTACTGCTTGTTGCCTATTACTTAACAAGTTAATTATCCAGTTCATTATAAATGGGCTACATTTTCTTTCAAGAAGAGCTTTATAGACTGTAAAATGAGGGAATGAATCAAAAGCTTTGCCCAAGTATATAAATATGGCTACCTGATGTTAGTACTAATTCCATGGCCGTTGTAGTCAAATCATAAAATTCTACTAGTTTAGTGAAGGAAGACTATCCACTGACAAAACCATGCTGATCTAGACCTAGTAATACAAAGTCATGATGTTCTTTGTTAGGTCAATGATTCATTTTTTTTTATTTTTATTATTTGGTGTTAAAACAATAAATTATCAAATGAATTATTAAAAACAAATAATTATTTACATAGATCTACAGCTGATCAATATATCAAAGTTATGCATATCAACAACAATTAATATTTTTCAAGCACGTTTTTAAGGTTAAGCCAAGATTTATATAAATGTGTAATATCAGAAGTTCTCATATTTATAGTATGCAGTTCACTACTGTAAACAATTTTTACCATACTAATAAATTCAGCACTAGAGGGAATAACTTTACTTTTTCAGTTTTTAGTAATTAGCTTTCTGGCTATAGCAAGAAGAGGCCAAAAAAAGAGGCACTTGAGTTTTTGAAATTATTACAGGAATTGGAGCATCAAATAAAACTAAAGATTTAGAAATATTACATCTATCACACCATAGAGCTTGAATAAAGTGATTAATTTCTTTCCTAAAAGAGGAGATGACTTCACATTCATATACCATATGCATCCAATCAGCTATTATTTCAGAATCACATCTCCAGCATTTAATTCTATTTGATTTATACATAATTGTAATTTTGTTAGGAGTGGCAAAAGCTCTGTGTAAGAATTTCCAAATGAAAATTTTCCAATATAATGAAGATGCAGTTTTATCTGTAGATTTTAATATTATTTTCTTGTATTCTTCAGAGAAGTCTTCATTAAAGAGTTGAATCTTTAGCTTGACATCCTCTTTTATTTTGATCCAATTAATGTTCTTATTGGATCTAATACTATTAGCAAAGGATTCAATAGCTGATGCAAAAAGTAAATCTGATAATGGAGATCCTTGTTTTGTGCCTTTTTGTAATTTAAAGGAATTAGAAAAAAATAATCTATTTTAACTTAAGTACAAGAGTTACTGTATAACTTAGTAATTAATGCAATAAGCTCTGGTGAGAAATTATACATTTTAAGTTTTTTAAACAGGTACGATCAATTAACTGAGTCAAAAGCCTTATCTAAATCAAGACAAATGATAGTAAGTTCTTTTTTATTTTTATTTGCATAATCTATTAATGTATGTATTCTTATTATGTTATCCTGTACTTGTCTATTTAAAATAAACACAGTTTGATCATTGTTAATTAGTTTAGGTATAAGTAGATTAATTCTGTTAGCTAAAATGGACATGGTAATCTTATAGTCCACATTTAAAAGTGAAATGGGTCTGTATGATGAACACTTTGTAGGTTCTTTATCTTGTTTTAAAATTGGTGATATAGGGGAACATTTCCGTGATGGGGGTTTCAACAGTTGTTTTTATTTCTCTGTAGACCTTATCTAATATTTAACTGCATCATTTGGTAGTATTTTATATTTTTCTGGTATAAGACCATCTAAGCCTTATTGTTTTTTAACTTTTTTATTTGATCTTCAGTTTCTGTTAAAGTGAATGGTCTAGTTATTTTAGTATTTATATTTTTCCTTAGAAAAGTTTCAACTATATCATCATTATCTAAGTTAATTGTATTATTATTTATAGTTTAATAAAATATTTTAAAGCCCTCAAGAATACCCTTAATATCTCTTCTTCTTTCTTTTTATTTATATGCGTTATAAATTCTTTGATATGATTTAGTTTATTCACTTTCCTTCATATAAGAGCAAGTTTATGCAAGCTTAAAGGGTTTACTGAATATGCTTGAAGTTTAAATTTTTCCAGGTTTATTGAAATTTTATGATTTAGAATTTCAAAATATTTTGTATTGAAGTTTTTAAGTTTAGACTGCCAGATAATGTCATTTGGTTTTAGATTTAACTTTAGTGTGTCTATTTTGGCTTGTACTGTGTTCAATTCTTTGTCCCATTCTATTAGCCTTTAGTAAAGCCAAACAGAACAATGTCAAATACTTCACCATTCATGTTTATTTTTGATCTTTTTAACATACCAATCTTTCTATCCTTTTATTTTAATAATGCACACTGGTAATCTCCTGTGATGTCACATTTTCCCATACTTAAATGAGTGCCTTATTTTTGCAGATAATTTTACAAGCTGTCAAAAATATCTTTCTCTTGAGTACAAAAAAAAATTCTCAGCCTAGGATTTTCTGGTGAACACAGAGAAATTTTCTCTCATTCTCTTTCATAGGATAGAATTTTTGGGATGTTCACTGGGCACATCCCTGATGATGGGTTTTCTTTCTCAGGACAAAGTTGAATATTACAGGGAGCATTAGCTGACATTTTCCAAACATACTTTGGCATCTGCCATTTGATAGCTCAGGATTCTAGGTTTCATAAGTGCTAGTATTCTCGTGGCATACAGGGCATTGTCAGACCCTACTCTGATGCACCTCCTGCATATCTACAAAATAAACAGTACCAGAATTACCCATTCTAAATACTTAAACCTTACCTGTGATATAAATAGGACCTGCTGGAGAGATAGGTATGTATCCCAGAGACTATCCAATCTATGGAACAGGCTCCCCATCCATGTGAAGCAGAGTTCCTCGTTAATCTAAGTCAAGTGCAACTTGGACAATTGGATGGGAAACCGGAAATTCATCCCTGTTTTGGCACCTATGTCTCTGATGCAAACAGGTAACCTGTAAGTGGTTCATCTCCCAGGCCCATGCTTACACTTATCAAGGGTATCAGAACTCGTCAGAGATTTAAGATGCATGGCGAGACTTAAAAAGGTCCTTGTGGTCATTAGCCTAGTAAACACCTATGAACCTATGAAACTATGATTCCTTTGACTATACTTCACATGAGAAAATTCAGTGGTTTGTCATAACAGTTTAATCATAGACAGCACCATTGTGATGTGATGCATAAGCACATGGGCAGAACCTAGTCTTACCCTCTTTGCAGGCTAGCTGTGACAGCCTGGGAACTAGCAACTCAGCACAATCTGTCCATCCAGGCTACCTAGATTCCATCAGAGCAAATCATTATTGCAGATAAACTGAGAAGAACCAGGACAAATCCTCACAAATGGAAAGCTGCACCCAAAGGTCTTCAAGGAACTGATCCATTTCTGGGGAACTCCTCAATGGATCAGATGGTTAAAGAAATTCTGCTCTAGGACTCTTTGCACAGAGGCCTGGAAGACTGTTGTCTTTTTATTCCCATGGATGTGAATAGTCCTGTATGCTTTTCCACCATTTCCAACAATAGCCAGGGTTCATCTAAAGATCCAGAAGCACTCACAAAGGGTAATTGTGGTGACTCCCTCTTGGCCTAGGCAACAGTGGTTCTTCCTTCTTCCTAAAATGGCCAAGCATAGTTACTACAGGTTTCCATCAAGAATGGGCTTACTCACATAGGATAGGGGTTGTTCAATACCTTTTAGGCACTTTTTTCCCCGGGGACGTCCAGCAGGGATTAAAGGAGGCAAAGAAACCTTCTACTAGAAAATCATATTTAGGTAAGTAGAAAAGATTTTCTAGTTGGTGCCAGAACAAGAACCAGGATCCTTTTAAGGCTGACTCTTTTGGCTGTATAGTATATGTGTGATTTATTATCCTTTCACATTTCTTACACTTCTATTAATATGTACAACTTGGCCATCTAAGCTTCTCTGTCTTATAACCCTCCTTTCTATGTGACTTCAAGTAAAACAGTTTTTAAAAGGGGTTTTGCACATATATCCACCTAGAAGACAGATGGTTCCCTTGCGGGATATTAATTGTTTCACAGGAAAACCTTACAATTTTCTTTTAAACCTGCTCATGAGGCTGATTTAAAGTTCTTATCTTAGAAAACAGTGTTACTCATTGCTCTGTCTTGTGCAAGAAGAGAATCTGAGTTACAGTCTCTTATAGTGAGTCATCCCATTTCATTTTTCACAAGAATGCAGTAATTTTAAGAACAATTCCTCCAATAACCAGGGTTCTTCTAAAGATCCAGAAGCACATGAGCATATCCTTTGTTAAATTCTTGCATACAATTTGAAAGTAATTACTTTTTGCTCTGTATTAGTATGTCACATTTGTATGTATGTATCTTTTTTTACTTGTATAACTGTAGCTTTTCTCCTTGGGCCTCTGCTGAAAAAGGCTGTTGCCCAGTCAGACTAACCCGGTCAACAAATGTCAAAATAAATAAATAAAATAATGAAATGGTTAATATTGTTTCAGAGTTTTCATCACTGTTAATCATTAACTAGGTTCATTGTTTAACTGACTTTTTCAGATTTAGCGTTTTATTTCTGTTTGTCATATTGACAGACCATTTTGAACACATATGGTTTGCTCCATGAATTGTTTATATATTCTATAAATTGTCTATTTGCACTTCACCTATTCTGTCTTCCATAAACTTGATACCAACATTTATCGTTTATGTCAAAGATACTATCTTTTGGAGAAGCGCAGGGGTGGTCATCAGAGGACATTCAGTGAAGGAGTTTTGGCACGCTAGCCCCTGTGTTTACCTTTTTTCAACTAAGAGTGAAATACTTTATAGTCCATGAATCAGTATTGTATAGAATATCCAGGGAGACAGTTTTAGTTACAGATCAGATGCAGGAGATTGGGGCACCTTCTTCTTTCCTTTGGGTGCTTTATACTAATGCCAGGTCCATTTGTAACAAGCCCAGAATTATCTCTGACTTGTTCCATGACAATGGCATGACTTTAATTACTGAGACCTGACTGGTTGATAACTTTGGTCCTATTCTGGAAGCTTCTATTCTGCTCATGTTTTCTGTTGTCCAGCACTCAAGATCATGTGAGTGATGACACTATTTGAGATGACTGTGACTTTCCAAAGTTAAGGTTTAAGTGACCGATATCTTTGAGTATATCCAGTTTAGGGTAAGGCTGTAAATTGTTTCTTATCTTGTCACCTCAGTCTTGCTGACCTTTTCCTCATTAATTCTAGGTGATTTCAACACCTGGGATGATGACAATGCTGTGATGCTTACTCAAGATTTCCTTTCTATAATAAATGGATTTTGTTTTATCCAGATTATCACCATTACTGCCCATCATTATGAGCATACTGTGTACTTCATATTCTGTTCCTACCTTTGACTAGGTAGTAGAGCCTTTTTCATTGTAAAAGTACCATTTTCTTAAGTCTACATTAAATTTGTCCAGGATGCCATTCCCTGAAAATAGAATTTAGTGAAAACAAGAACTGGTGCTCTGTTACTTTAGATCGGTTTGTTCGAGTTTATGACCAACTTTTATTGGTGCCGAGTGCACATGATCCAAATGAGTTACTAGCAGCCTATAGCATGGCTGTTTACTTCACTTTGGATTTCCTTACCCAGATCATGTATGCCCTGTATATATTAAGTCATATGAACTATGATTTGACTTGGAGCTTTGTCTTTTGAGATAGCAGAGGCAAAGGTTAGAGTATATATGTTGATATCCAGCCTCCTTTGACACCAAGCTTACACTTGATGGATGCTATATGATTTATCAAGAAGAGGTCAACAACAAAAAAAATAAATAAGGTTTATTAACACAATCCACAAATATAAAATGGCTGTCAATAATTATCATATTGCATAAAACATGTATACATATTATTCCATAAATAGCTGAACTTCTAGGAAAAATTTCTTTAAATATCCCTAATATGATGATCAGATCCATACATCAACACTTAGCAAAAGATGATGCATTAGTTTTCTTAAACAGTGCTGAGATCTCTTTCCCACAGGAACCTGTTGGTTGTAAATTTTCACTAGGCAAAATGCATTTGGGATGCACTGCTTACTCTCAAGGCGAATTGTAAGCCTGGCCCTGATTTAGACTCATTATGATGAATGCTGCTGAATCTCTGTTTCTTGTTCTCACATATCTCTTTGAGGAATGCCTAAATCAGGATTTTAATTACCTCATGTAAAGATGAGGTAGTCATGGATAAAAATGTGATTTCCAACTTTCAACCTACTAGTGTCATTTAAATGCTACAGAAAATCTTCAAGCATATGGTTAAAATACTTTCCTTCTGTTGAGTTGTGTTTTACAAGACTTGTCTAGCTCTCAAATATTTTTGAATTTTTATACAAATATTACTGATGTATTACATGCCAGGCTTCCAGTAGATTTAAGATATACAGACTTAAATGCCTTTGATATTGTCCCAGTCCAGGTATACTAGACAGTTTAAATCCTTTAACATTAAACTTTTCATTAGAGCATGGATTGCAAACTGGTTAACCTAAAATAATATTCAGGTAGAATTAAAGAGTCATTTTCTGCATCTTAAAATCCTTTAACAACAACTATTATATTGAAGTGTGGATCATAAAATAGTTAACAAAAAAAATTCAATGTTAAAACTGAAGATTAATTTTCTGAATCTCAAAGCAGAAAGTGTGGTGTACCCCTGGGTATCTGTGCTGTGGTCTATATTGTTAAACGTTTTATGCCCACAACTGATGGAATTGATTCTTTTTGTTGTATATGACTTGATTATGGCTGAACTCGGGGTGCTATGGTTTCATCAGCTAGGAACCAAAATATTTGCAGAATTATTTTGATGATATATATTACTGGTAAAAAAAATATTTAAACTGTAACACCAAAAATGTTCACTCATGTACATTGGTGGAAATTACTTCTATACTATTGATAACATCCTTTAAAGTCAATAAATTTCTATAGAGATAGACACTAGCTGATAAACAGGTAAAATTTGCAGGTAATGCCAATTGCATGTGAAGATATTACTCAAAACTGATAATGATTTTCAACACTGACACTGACTGTAAGTTCAAGGCAGACTGTTCTACTGATACCTATTTATTTATCTCCTTTACCTCCTTTATGGCATATCATGGAGTGTAATGAATGATTTTCTGATTACCACTCTCATTCACAAATATACAGTTTGTTTACTTCAAAACAGAACAGGGTTTTGGCACATTTCTGGTGGAGGACTGGTGAAAAAACCTCCAGTATATAAAGGCAAATAGTGAAATTTTGTACATTTAAAGTAAAAGCCATATGACAGAAATACAACATCAGATACAAATTTGATAACAGAAGACACAAATCTCACATTTAACCAACTAAAAGATGGTATATAAAATTACTTGCTGATAGGTAAATAGAATAATACTTTAGGACACCAAATAAAATAAATGCAAAAAAATGCAAATGGTTCTTACTGTATTGTATAGTATAGACAAATAAAGAGAGGTACCTATTAGTTGGCCAGTTGGAATAGGTGGTGCAGAACAGAGTGTGTGCGTGTAACTTTAAAAAGCATTTCCAGATGTAGGTACGTGCATATAAATGGTGAGCATGTGCAGGCAGCAGTGCCATTTTGAGAGAACAGCCAGAGTGTTTACTGTTAGTAGTCAGTCTGTTTATAAGTTTATTTAAATTTAAGTTACAAAGCTTCATTCCTGATGTGTTTGTGTGTAATAAAGCTGCTTGAACTGAACCAACAACTGTTTGTCTGTTTTATCCTGACCGGACGAGTGACAGATAGCAAGCTGAAAAACAGGTTCATAGTTGTTAGGCATCTCATCCAAAGGAGGACATACTCAGGACTGCAGCACCCCATCCCCTTAAAATACAAATCTACATGCTATGGGAGTAGAACCTACAGCCCTCTACATTAAGATGCAAGTATGCTACGTGCTGTGTTACTAACACTGCTATAAAATTATATACCACAGTAGTGATACCATTTGCTAAATAAAACAGTTGGACATTTTAAGCAGACTTAGCATGAACAGCAGTAAACTTCTCTTCTCTTGAAACTCACAATTCCTTGAAAATGCACTTGAAAATAAATTCCACCTGCTAACTCTTACTAGGGCATTTCACTCTCTCTCTCTCTCTCTCTCACACACCTCAACCTCTTAGTGCAAGAAATCTGGACAAAGCCTAAAATAAATAGGAACAGATTATAAATAATGCTCTCATGAACTTAGAAAATTGATAGAATAACAGGATTTGTGTTAGTATGCATTTTTTCTAAAGGATATGACATCTAAAACTCAAATGTATGTCATTATTTAACAACTTCAGTCCTTTTTGGAGGAATATTGAGCAAAACTCTGGACACCCTGCAAAAACCTGGACAGCTGAGGGGTGTGCTACCTCACCCTTACACACGTGTGCACACACACACACACACACACACACACACACACACACACACACACACACACACACACACACACACACACACACACACAAACACCATACCTCTCAATCTCTTAGCACAAGAAATCTGGAGAAAGCCTGTTATAATATTGGAGTTGGGGACAAAGGCCCAAAACAAGGGACACATTTAGAAAGCTGCTAGAATAACAGGATTTGTGTTAGAATGCAATTTCTGAAGGATATGAAGTTTGAAACTCTAATGCATGCCATTATTTAATAACTTTAATTCTTAGCTCATCCCACTAACTTTGTCCAAAAAAAACTGAATTTTTATAAGGAAAAGACTAAAAATATAAGGCAAAAAACTGGACATTCTGTGAAAATCTGTAGAGTTGAGAGGTATGACACACACATGCATCCCCTGGATATGTGGACAGAACAACAAGGTTTGCATTACTATGCATTTTCTGAGGATATGAAGTCTAAAACTCAAATGTCTGCCATTATTTCCTGACTCCAGTCGTCAATGATTTGCCAGAAAAACATATTTTTATGAAAAATAAACCAAAAATATGAGGCACAAATCTGGATAATTGCGAGGTATGAAGACCCTTCTTACTTGCATACAAACACACACACCCTACCTCCCTCTTACACACACACACACACACACACACACACACACACACACACACACACACACACACACACACACACACACACACACACACACACACACACACACACACACACACACACACACACACACACACACACACACACACACAGACACACACACACCTCTACCTTTACCTACTTACTTCTTACATACACGCATACACACCCCTACCTACCTACTTCTTACATCCACACACCCCTACCTATTTCTTACACACACACACACACACACACACACGCATACACCTCTTAAACACTTAAACACACACACACGGACAGACCTACCTCTCACTTGTACATTTGTCCGCAGTCCAAACGTCTTCCGGAATTCAAATTCCATGCAGGCACTGAAGATGATGACGTAAACCATTGGTTGCACAGATTTTTTTTTTTTTTTAATTAAAAGAAGATTAATCTCCCAGCCAGATGCTTCCAGGGGGGTGCAGGTGCACCCCCTTGCACCTGCCTGTGGGCACCCTTGGACTAGAGGTCTTAAGTTCATGCCTTCAGAATGTGTTTATAGACTCCAGATGGCCTTGTGTAGAAGCTTTGAGTCTGTTATTAAATGCATTATAAATGCATTGTAAATATACATGATGCTAAAAAGTAGAGGGTCAGTCATCAAAAAGACAGGTTTTACCACATCACTCCAATATCTTATTTCAATTCATAACAATCGTATGTTTGAACAAGACTACATACAGTGTACTAGAACTGATGTCACTGGTCCTAGAGTAATTCTGCTAAGCTAGGGATGCAAGAAGCAATATCCCCAAAATGTATGAAATAGCCAAACTCATAAGAAAAATTGTATTTCTGCTGCTTTGAAATCTGAGTTTATACAGCACTCCAGAGCAGCGGGTAAAAAGAGTGTAGCATGTCATGTCTCTGCTCAACATGCTACACGTTTGCCTTCCACCCCTTTATACTACATTCAGGTCCTCTCTCTCTCTCTCTCTCTTTCTCACTCAAAGAAAAATAAATTATTTTCTCTTCTCTTTGAAACTGTGCTTCTTCAAGTGATGCTTCTCAGAATGTCAATGATGCAAGGTACATTCATGTTAAAATCATCAAAGAATCATACTATATTCAAAACCTGAGCTAGAACTGCCGATTCTATATAAGCTCAATGTTTGCTTGGGTTAGTGCTCAGTTCCTCAGAGCTGTTCTTGGTTTGGCTACTTCACCTGTGATTTCCAGAGAATCTGCTGCATCTAAAGCCATCTGCTGCTAAAAGAACAAAAATAAGTATAATTTTGCACTTTCGCATATTATTTTTACTTTATTTCATAAGAATACTGCATTATATTTCTCACACTTCAGTAGAGTTTCAAAGCTGAACTGTTTCTACTACTACTGTAGTACTTAAATGCATTGTGTCAACTAGTTTTACAGGACAATAATATCTAGATTGTGTGGCTTCCCTGTACTTGAGCTCTAAAACCAGCATTTTTGCATTAAGAGGGTTTTCTGACTGCACTCTTGTGGCATGTGCGCTGTAGCAAACCCATCTGGGTTAGGGGCTCCTGGCTGAAAGCTTATTGTGTGTTTTCCTGTTTGGTCTGCTGGCCTTGCTATTGTAAAACTTTCTTTTTCTGATTTTGGATAAGCCCCAATGTTCATGCTAGGCTGCTATCAATTCCGAGACATTTAGCAGTGCCCTGTATAGACGCAAATGCTATGAAGTTAAAATTTCCCTTGGAATAACTATCTCTGCAACCTTCCACAGTCCTCCTGCTGATCTAGGAGCATTTGAGTTGCTAGCAGAGCAGCATCACCTTGTTGGGATAGCTGCAGTTCACACTGAGTATAGCACCCATTCTTCATTCGTGTACTATTACCCCAGTCCAGTTAAATCTCCCCTGTTCTCCCTGGTTAAACAGATAGTAAAAAAACTGAAACCATGGATAGGCACTTTCCTGCAATCTCTGTGGCCAGCCTGGTGGGCATGGGCATTCTGAGGCATTGTAGCACTTGTCTTATGTATGCTGACAACCATTTATCCTGAAACAAAAACAGTATGTGAGAGCTGTAGTTACATTATGAAAACTGAGACACAATGCTCACATTTGACAAATTAAATGATAAACAGGTTGTCAGCCACTTACATCATTTCCTTCGCTAAATAAGGTCTCGACACATAAACTCACATATGTGGAGGTATTTATAAGTAACTTAACAAAAGCTCAGATGCCTCCCATACAATGCCCTCAGAAGCCATATTCAAATAAAACCAAGTCAAAACCAACCACTACACATAATAATGCATATCACAGTGTCATCACAAACAAGTTTCTAAGGTGAAACAGCAGGCTTTCAAACATCTTGGGCATAGGAGACTCCATTGTGAGATACATGGATGCCCCCCTCACCAGGTTGGATAAAGAGAGGGTTACAGTCAGTTGCCTTTCAGGGGCAGGATTCACCAGATCATGCAGGCATTCAGGTCACTCAGTCAAAAGTACCAGTATGACTCAGTCACAGTCCATGCGGGTGTTAATGACCTGAGATGTATCTCTCTGGATTATATAAAGAGAGACATGATGGACATTTCTGAATACATGTCACATGTGGGTATGAACTTCGCATTGAGTAGCATTCTACTATCCACAATAATGATACCATAATACAAACAGAAAATGACTGACTTCAATAATTGGCTTAGTTACTGGTGTCATTCCAAGGGGATCCACAATTTGTCAGCCTGGGGCAATATGATTGACAGACCACACCGCTCTTCCAGAGATGGTCTGCACCTGTCTCTACTAGGCTTTCAAATACTGGCCAGGGCATTAGCCACCCCCTTAGTGTCTTTTTTGGGCAGTGCCAAACCAACAGACATACTAACATAACAAAGTCTTCTAATGCCAAGCTGAAGGTACTACTGCTCAGTGCTAGGAGTCTTAGTAAGAAACTATACTCCCTGAAAGCTCTCCTCACCCTGGAGAATACTGATGTCTTTGCAGTTACAGGGAAGTAGTTCAAGACTGTGGAAAATACCCCAGCACTTTAATACAACAATATCTAACACACATTCAAACCACCCTCTGAAAAGGAAAAAAAAAACAAAAGGAGGAGGTGTTTCCATTTACATAAAACACAATAACACCTGTAGATTGATCAAGCAAGATGACTAGCCTGAGCTACTCCATGTCCAGCTGACCATAGGCAAAATCCCCCACCATATCATCACTAGCTACAGGTCCCCAACTATGAACCCTGAAAATCAGTCCGGATACCTGAGGTTACTAGAATCATATACCATTCAGCCCAACATACTATTCATGGGCGATTTTAACTACCCCTCTGCAAATTGGGAAATATACATGGCCACTAACATGCAGGCTCAGAGACTCCTGGACTTTGTCAATGCAAATGTTCCGTAACAGTTGGTCTGCTTTCTCACTAGGGGATCAAATATCCTTGACATAGTACTCAGAGTCACAAATATGGAGCATTGCACCTCCCAAAATAATGGGTCTATATCACATAATTGAAAGCTGACAATGTTGAATGCTCTAAAGAGTGAAAATGCCAGAACTCGCCCCCCACACCTCTCACTAAATATATATTCCAACTCCGAGATCGCACTACAGTGAGGAAAGAGCAAATGTTCCAATCTTCACTGTACTGCAATCTCAATAATAGAACTTCGAGTTCTGGCATTTTCGCTCTTTAGAGCGTTTGACATCGTCAACTTTTGAATATATGATATAGACCCAAAATAATGTCCTCATTGGTAAGATCGGATCATGAATCAGTTTCCTTTGAAATAAATGTAATGGTAGAACCCCCATCAAACCCTAAAATTACCTCCTATTAAGTTATTGCCTAGGTAATTTTAAAGCTCTTCCTAACCCTGAAACAAAGAGGCCTATGCAGAAGTATACACGAATGTCCTGTACAATCACTTAAACAACTGCATAGAAACGGCAGTCCCTGACAAAACTAAACACAGGTCTAGCTGGAAAAACAAGTCACCCTGGAAGAACCCTGGCATAAATAGACTATACAACAGAAGGTAGAAATTCCTATCTAGAAGTAACTGGGAGGGTGCATAAAAGAGAAAAACATCCTTCATTAGTCCCATCAGGCAAATCAGGGAACTAGTCAAGTCTTCAAAAGCTAAATATGAGACTAAAATAGCCTCCCAAGCAAATGATAACAGTAAAATATTTTTAGTTACTTCCAAAATCTTAATGGAAACACTCAGCAATATGCTGAGTTGGCTGTAGATGGCACTACTTATGCTCAGCTAGAAGAAACAGCAAACCTGCTGGCCAATAACTTCAGTTCATATTTCTCCCCCTCAGTATCTCTGATCACTCTCCATGAAATACCTCCTACCATTCCCTTGCCTGTCATCACAAAAAGAACAGGTTGCCATTGCACTCTCTAAAGCTAGAAACACAGCATTAATGGGCCCTGACAGAATCACAGGGTGCCTATTAAATAGCTTGGAACATGACATAGAAGACCCACTCAGATTTCTATTTAAACACAGTCTCCAGACAGGCTTTGTCACAACAGAGTGGAGGACATCAACAGTCATCCCTCTGCAGAGGGGGGACCATCAACTGACCCAAGAAACTACCAACCCATAAGTCTGACTAGCATCATATGCAAGGCTATGGAAAGGATAATCACGGACCTGATTAATGATGACATAGGAAATCTTCAGACTCTAGACTCAAACCAGTTCGGCTTCATCAAGGACAGGTGCAGCCTTCTCAAACTGCTGGACTTCTTGGAGAAGGTCACCAAGGTCATGGATGAGGGAAAGACAATGCATACTGCCTATATTGACCTGCCTAAGACTTTTTACACAATACCCTACTTGTGTATTATAGATAAATTCACAAAATTGGGCATAAGTCTCTATGTCACCAGATGGATAACCAAATGGCTCACAAATAGGACACATTGTTAGAATCAGGGAATCCACATCCAGCAAAAGGCCAACCACCACTGGAGTACCACAGATTTCAGTGCTGAGCCCCCTCCTGTTTGGGATATACTTCTCAGATGACCAGACAAATTTTGATGATCTTTAACTGACCTAGTTTGCTGATGACTGCAAGTTAGGGGCAATCACTGACTCCCCAAATGATGTTGCTATCCTATAGAAAGGTCATGATTGGTGTCAGAGCCATGGCCTCAAACTAAATGCAAAGAAGGGCATAATAATACAATTTGGGAAATCAAATACCCCTACAAATTACAACGTTGATAGCATCCCCATAAGAATGGACCCAGTGGTGAGAGATCTGGGTGCTCAGATTGATAGTAATTTGAACTTTGACCACCATATGTCCATGGAGGTGAGGAAATCTTTCTATGTAGCTCAGCTTATACGTAAGAGCATGACATCCAGATCTAAGAATGTCATAGTATTACTGTACTTGGCCCTTATCAGACCAGTAATCAAGTAAAATGCACCCTTTGGCATATACCTCACCAGGCACTTGCAACAGTTGGCATGTCCTCAGAGTTTCTTACCAAAAAATACAGGGTATAACCTACATGTCATATGCAGACCAATTAAACACCTATCTCTGTAGTCAGTTTACTACTGATCAATGAGTAGTATTCTGTGCCTGACCTACAAGGCAGTCTCTGACCCAGCCTCGATGGAAATATTGCATATTTACAAAACTAACCACATGAAAGTTACCTATTCCAAAGGTCTAAATCTGATCTCTGCCATGAATAGATCACACTGGAGAGACATATATGTTCCCCAGAGATTGCACCTCCTCTGGAGTAGGCTTTTTATTTACATGAAGCAGAGCCTTTCCTTGAACATCTTCAAGCGCAATCTGGACCACTAGATGGGAAACCACAAATTCACTCTTGGGGTGGCACATGTCCCTTATGGACAGAGGCAGTCTGTAAAAATACTCAAAACCCCGTTGGCTGACCCTTGTTATTGTTTCCCTAGGAATAGAAAATTGGGTGAAATCTGAGGTAAAACTGGCTAGACTTGTAAGGGCTCTTGAGCTATTAACATAGTAATCTCATATGAACCTACGAACATATGAACCTATGAATGTGGCTGTGCAGAGACATACTTGAAGTACTGAGTCACAGGCCATGGCTTCAGTCGATAATCTGCAACACCTGAAAAAAAGAAGAAAAAGAGAGATGGGGAGGCACAACAAGAGTTGGGTAGTTCAGTACTAAACAATACATTTTGAAAAGAATAACTAATTACATAATCATAATTAAAATTTTCACTTACCAACAGGGTGACCATGGGGCATCTTACCATACAGGAAAAGGCACTAGAGTGAGCTTGTTTGGCAAATATGGGAATCATGGATTGACACATTGGTGATTCACTCTCATGTGTCACAAGCTACTTTGGAAGTTGACGGAATGGCAGCCTTTCCTGTTCTGGTAATGCTAATGAGATGATGGGGTCATAATGGCAAAATGGGCATAATGTATCACACTGAGTTTGACAGGGAAACATCCCATCCCATAAAAGGCATGCATAGGCCAGTATCAGTCCTTAGGTGACACCAGGAGATAGATATACTGATCCATAGGTGACAAGAGTATATCAAGGAACTGCTGGTGTATCCATAAGGCAGAAGTCTGGAAAATACACAACATGTCCCCAGTCTGTCTCTCTATGGTCCCTGTGGCAAGTATAGTGAGAGATATACATGCTTTAGTATCCATAGATTTTAGATGGCCACACAGCCCCCACCCCCATTTCCTGCCTGTTGGCAATACATGCCCACCAATACCCTTACAATATCCCTGTCCACTCAAAACCTATCAAAAATTTCTTGATTATCAAAATTATAATGATAAACTCTCTGACTATATCTTTGCCTTCTTGGCTGGCTAGTGCCATTGGGTGCCTGAGGTTTTGGTTCAATCTAAATAATCATCTCACACTGAGAAACAGCTAGGTTAGCAGCGAGAGAGAATATCTCCACTGACTGCAAAGTAGCTAGACAGGGGGCTATTCTACGTTTTATAACATTGCAGATGGCACAGAAATGCATCAAAATATGACTATTAATCACAAACAGGCAGGAAGATAGCTTATTAGCATAAGAACGTTTTTGTTTCCATCTCATTATTCCTTTATTTGTATAAGTTCATTTGAGACCATCACATTAAAGCATAACTGGCCACTATGATTGCAGTATAGCTGCGCTTAGGTGCGAACAGTGCTGATAGCCTTTACAGAGTCACATAATGACCATGAATACCCACCCTTAGTGCAGACAACATTCAATTAAAATATGAGTAGGAAAGGTAGTGAGGCTATATTTGATGGCAAAGAAGACAAGGCAGAAATTATAGTAGGGCGGTTAAGTCAAGGTATGTGTCCAGCTGTGATTTCACATTGCATGCCAAGAGGGTTGGAATGATTATCCACAGCATTTTTGAGCTGCAGAATAACACATCAAAGGTATACATAAAACTTAAAATGGATCTGGCTTCACCTAGGTGTAAAAGTGTGCAGTCTTATGCCCAAGAAGGATATACAGATATGTTTAATTTACACCTAGGAATGGGGTTAATAATACATGTTCACTTTCATAAGATGCAAAGGCTTAGTGCTATTTCAAGACACAGTTCTTGAACATGTTGATGTAGACATCTTGCAACAAAGAATTATGGGTGTGAGGAGGATGAAGATGAAGAAGATAACTATTAAAACTTTAAACTTTAATGCAACATATTGAACCAAGGGAGACAGATTATGTAATAAAATTATGAATTACTGTGAGGTTAAGCAGATACAAGTGTTTACTATTTTATGAAATTCTTGTTTGCTTTTCATGTTGGTATTGCAAATTAGATAAGTAAAATATTCTTGATTATGACAGATCAATCAAAATATAATAATGCTGCCTGTTCCTCGTACTTCTGAGAAAATGTGATCACATGATCCTGTACTATGATTTTATAAACTACTTCCTCCCCCTGGTCCAACTACCGCCTGGTGCCCTCTAAAGCTGTTACTGCTGCCAGCCAATCAGCAAAACTGTAACAGGAAGAAAAGAAAATACCAAACAAATTCAACCTTTCATGCTATTTTCTTCACTGGAGTTGAGACATTTTCCCTAGAAAAAGTAGTTGCCTAAAATTATAATGATCAATTCAAGACTGTCAAAAGCTTGTGACACATACCAAGATTGTCTGAAAGAATGTCTTCACGCTGGAAAATTCACAGACCACAGCACATCAACTAAGCTGGACCACCTGTTTAACAATATAAAAAATATGACATAATATAATACAATATAATATAATACAATAATAATATAATATAATATAATATAATATAATATAATATAATATAATATAATATAATATTCATGTATTTGTTTTGCTTGCTTGCTTATTTATTTTTGTTAACTGGGTTAGAACATGAATCCATGCAGCTCAATTTTTTGCTCAGTCTAGGGAAGAAAAACAAAATAAAAATAAAATATATATATATAGAAAAATGTAGGGAAAATGCAAGCTATGTCCACTTCTCCAGTGCTCTAATTACTTTCAGTATAAGAGTAGTGACTGTAAGGACAATCATCTTATTTATTTTGGTAATAAGACAACTCTAGGTAAACACTAGATATGTGAAAAGAATAAAACCATGTGCCATATGTAAGTCTTGAAAATTAGTAACAAGGGAGGTTTGCAGTTTAGTCTTAGTGTTGTATGAAAAACATTGAGCTAATGGTGTCAAGAGAAATTAAAGTTATGAGGACAGTTCAAGAGATTAAGTGCTTAGTATCATATAAGAAAGAGACTGTATTGTCTTGTGATATGCTCTATACTGCCTGTTCCTTTTCAGCCAAAATCAAACAATCCAAAAGATTTTTGCTGTGGGTAGGTCCTGTGGAACTACAAAACAATTACATTCAGTTATTGCTGTTATTCAGATTTCCACTTCTAGACAGTTAATATCCAACTAGTGGCATAGCTGGGGGGGGCACTTTTTTTACTTCACTTGCTGAGGGGCTCTCACATCTGCTTTTTAATTAAAAAAAATACTGTTTTTGTTTTTAAGGGAGTTCTTCTTTAAGAACGGTCCAGTTGCACACACCTGTCACGTCACGTCTGTGTGTGCATTGTCACCCAGACGTCCTGTTCTTTTTTTCTGCGCACCAGAAATTTTGAATACAAAAAGAGGTTTCATTCTTGTGTTGCTGTCTGCATCTCTGAATTTCCTACATCCTGTCCACCACTTCTTTTATCAGTACACCATACAGGTAAGCTTACAAGCACTAGAAATATGAACTACAAAGAATTACTGAAAATGAAGATGATTTAATAGTGTGGAATTGTTCAGTACCAATAGTAAAAAAAAGTATTAGAAAAAACATGTATTGTAGTCAAAGAAAAAAGGGATACAAGTAACATAATTTATTGAAATGGTCTGCATCTAATGATTATGGTTTCTTACATACTGAGAGACTTAATATTGTGTTGTACTTTAAGGGGGAGTGGGGTGCTGCAGTCCTGGGCATGTCTTCCTTTGGATGAGATGCCTGGAAACTATGAACCTGTTGTCAGTTTGTCATCTGTTCCCTATTGCAAAATTATCACCTTAACATTTTTAATGTAACATAGGCATTGTATTCTTAAAGGCCACAGGTACTTTGTAAATGAAACAAATATAAAGTTGTTTGCTAGCAGCAACCTTTTCATTAGTTAGAGATCTCTTTAATGTGGAATTATTTAGATAAGTTTTACTTCTGCAGTGATTGTGCATATTTACTGATATCAGTAGATTGTTATGACAGAAGTTTGAGTAGACTTTTATGATGGCAATGCTCTGAATTGAGCAGTTTTGTCATTATCGGTTCATACATTTTATGTCACTGCTTACTAGAAAAATGTTCAAAACAATAAATTTAAAACACACTCTAACAAGTGTGCTGTATTATACAAGGAATCTAATTTAATATAATCAGGAAGGTGAATAAAATAATACATACATGTATGCATGGTCCTAAATACGTGTCCAAGGGGCCTATTATTTGAAAACAGCCCAAACGTAAACTTTACCTGCCACTGGCTAGATGCATTTTCTTTGAATGTAGGTTTCAATGCTGTTTCAATTAATGTGAGTTTCAAGGGCATAGAAGTTTTAATACTAAATCTGTTTTACATTGTGAGACTGTATTGCTTTGTTTAGCAAATGTCTATCAGTGTTTATGCTATAAAATTTAAAATAAAAGTTTTAAATTAAATCCAAATAATTATTGTAGAAGTAAAGCAGAAAACAGTATGCACATTATGCTGTTTATGGTAACTGGGGAGAAATAGCCAAGTAATGGAACACTGGAATGGTTGCAGGGGGAGGAGCAGTGGCCTTAGGGCAGCTGGTGCCCTAGGCAAAAGGGTTCCACGGCACCCCCCCACACCACCCAGGTGCCCCCATCCTGGTCTACCTACACCAAATAAATACTGGAAAAGTGCCCCTGCTACAGCGACGCCCTAGACGGCTGCCTAGTTGGCCTATGCCTAAGGCCAGCTTTGAGGGGGAGAGCTGTGTATGGGGGCCCCATTTCACCATGATTTTGTGAGGGGTAGGGCAGCAATCTCAAAGACAGCCCCGGGTGCCACAAATTCTAGCTATGCCACTGCATCCAATGCATGATTCAGCAACAGAAGTGATAAAGCACAGTAGGAGAAATAAAGTGCATCTTTGCTTAAATACTTGACATAATCTATCCTGGAGTGTAGCATGAAGCTCAAAAGACCACACAGATATAATAAGAATAAGGATGGAGTCTATTAAGGAATCCATAAAACATAGCAGGCAGAAAAAAAACTTTTATAAGTCAATATTCAATATATATATATATATATATATATATATATATATATATATTTTTTATAAAACTCCCAGTATGGATTTAGACCACAGCACAGTACCACCACAGCTCTCCTCTCCTTTTCTAATGTCATAAATTCCAACTGTAACAACAACAACAAATTATCTTCTGCACTGTTTCTCAATCTTTCCAAGGCCTTCGACATGGTTAACCACCAGCTACTCTTACTTACCCTAAAAAAAATCCCTAAACAACCATGCCATACAATGGTTTCAGTCTTATCTTACTGGAAGACAGCAGGCTGTCCTTTGGCAGAACAAACTCTCCACCCTTCTCCCCATTACCCTTGGTGTCCCTCAAAGCTCCATATTAGGTCCCCGTCTTTTCTCCCTCTTTAACAATGACCTCCACACTGTAATCCCAGACACAACCTGTATACAGTATGCCGATGACTCCACCCTGATTTGCTCAGCCTCTACCCCTACAGATCTCCTTAGTTTAACCCAGAAAACCTTTAATATAGTGGAAAACTGGATCTCTAATCAACAGCTGATATTAAACCCTAATAAAACAAAGCTATTGCTCTTCTTCATACTCGCAAATCCTCTTAACCTTTGTTTACTATAACATCTAACAATGGGACCATAATCTCACCAGATATATATACTGAACTCCTGTGTGCTATAATAGACAACAACCTCAAATATGATATGCACGTAAACCAAACTATTAAAACCGTTAATAAAAAAATTGGCTCCCTGTATGAAAACAAACCTTTTCTCACCCCTGTAGCTAGGATTGTCATTGCCCGTACCCATCTGCTTTCAACTCTACTCTATGCCTCGCCACTACTCACTAACTTGAATAAATCTGATCTTAGCAAACTCTAGCTGCTACAATCAAATTGCCAGGTTTGCCACAGGAACTCCCTACAGGACACACCATTGTCAAAACCTAAACCTCTTAGGATGGCTAGAACTCCCCAGGCTAATTCAATATAATCAACTTACTGCAGCATTCAAGGTTATTAACCATCCAGAACGCCATCCCTTAAAAACATTATCTATCCCTACAAAAATGCTAGACCACTTTGTTCCACTGCAAAACTTTTGGTTCAATCTGTTAAAGCTAACAACCTATCTGGGGAATCTTTGTTTGTAAATTCAGTAGGCAAAACCTGGAATTCACTCCTATCTGACCTTACTCTGAACCCCTCCCTTAATCAGTTAAAAAAATCTAACCCAGTATTTTAAAACTCACTGGTTATGTCCTTGCTCTAACCCTGACTAAAGCTTAATCTACTTCCATATCCCTGCAATTATTTATTCACAGCGACTTACCTCTTACACTAAAAGGTTTGAAAAGAGAAACTGTAACATCTCTGCAGATACTCTGCATACAGCTGCACCTATAGGTTTGATAAGAGAAACTGTAACATATTTGTATATATTTCTGAATATAAGCTGTATTCTTTATAGGCTTGAAATGTGAGACTGTAACTTGTATGTTAATACAATATGTTTGTGCATATACTGTAACTTGTTTGTCTTTATCTGTTTGTAAGTTTGGACCTTTTCTCCCCGGGCCTCCGCTGAAAATGGACGTGTATCCAGTCAGACTATCTCGGTCAACAAATGTAAAATAAATAAAAAAATAAAATAAATAAATATGTATCTGTGTATATATATATATATATATATATATATATATATATATATATATATATATATATATATATATATATATTAATAAATAATGGAAAGCGGGGCTAAGATAAATTATTTATAAAACTAAGGGATTTGGTATTATATATTTAAAGGATCTGTGGAGAGAGATCATATTAAAGTAGCAGTGGTGGAAAATCAATGTAAGAAAACATTTCAGCATTGAAGGGGATGAACAATGCGGTCATTCAGAGGAAGTTGTAGAGTCAATGAACGTATATTTAAGAATGTAGTGGATGCATATACATTTACTCAGGGTACAGATATTCATATTCTAAGAACAGGACACCTACTGTTTGTTGGCAGCATGTTAACTGATGCCCATAGCATCATCTTGTAATAGATTAGACTAAGAGCAAGAGGGTGCGCATTGTGTTATCACTTTTAAATGTATGTTTGTGTGTGTCTGTGTGTACGTGTATAGTCCAGTGGTGGTGGAGCTTGACTGTACATTTGTGTTTTGTGACTTTGGCAGTGGCATTGTTTTGAGTAGTGACCTCTCAAGATTGGATGTTTTGGGACTGAGTAATTTTGCATCAATTAAATGAGATATGATTACTGGTAGTAAACCGACACAGGAAGACTACTGTTTGTCAGCAGCCAGAAACTTGTCACTCAGAATGTTGTTACTGGAAGGTCACCTGTGTCTTGTAATGGGACTTAGACTCAGAAAACAGCGTGAAGGTGGGCTTTGCATTTTTATCACTTTGTCCATCTTCTCCAATATTGTGAGTTAATATATAAATAAATGCACCCATATATATGAATTTTTATATTTATTTTTATTTTAAATTTTATATTTAAAAATACATATTTTGAATCTTATGTCATGCAATAGAAGACTTCAAGACCAGCAATTCACAAACAGGTCAAGTAATCAGGGACTACCAAGGAAACAGGAGTACTGACCAGCAGTTGGTCATTCATAATGGCTAAACAAAGTCTGGTTTCATAAGGTCAGGAGTACAGTAAGGAAACGCATTCCTCAGCATTGTCATTGTCTGAAAAATGTTACATTTTTGCCTTCATCCATTTTACATTTTTACTATTTTATTTTTGTACCATAGATATATCATTCAGTATATACTAGTGTTATCAGGTCAGTGTTATCAAATAAATTATCGGCTTTTATTTAAAAGCGATTTCAGTACATTTGTCTATCCAGAGTGCATAGCTTCACAATGGCAGTCTAGATTACACAAGGGACACAAAGACATTAACTAGTTAATTGTCAAAGCTATACAAACACTGCTACTAGCTGGACATCTATTATGGGACACATCAACAATCGTACCTGTCAAATAACCAATCAGAAAGAAACTATCCAAAATACTTTTTAATATGCAAAGTACTGTAGAACAGAACTTTACAATTATTATAAACTCTTTTATATATAGGGCAAATATTATTGTAACGTATTTGCATCAGTAAGTATGTATAAATTCAAATGAAATATGTCATTGGCTTTTTCAAAACATTTAAATAACAAGAAAACTATTTGGTCTGTATAGATTGTTAAATTACTGGCCACAAATATTAAGCATGAAGGTGACATTAAGAAATGTCATCTTTCTTTGAAAAAGAATTGAAAAAGTATACAGTCTGTGCTAAGTTTATATTGGATGCAGTTATATGTATAATGACTCAAAACAGCCCTGAATTTATGGATTAACTTGTTTCAGTACAATCCACTGCCATAGGACATTAGCGATTTCTTCATTTTTCTAATTTATTTCTATGAGTGCGAACGGATGGCAAGATTTTTTTTAATCCTAGTGATGCTTTCATTATCTCCAAATTATGGTTTATAAAGTTGTATTGCTGACATGATCTACTACACATCTTAAAGGAGAACCCTATGAAATGGAGAATTTTATGAAATTCATCAATTGTGATGACAGAGGTATATGCTTCAGTTTCATTTTAATGAAGAGATTATGGATTTCTTGAATGTCACCCTGTCAGACCTTAATGATATCTGTGAAAATGTAAAGATCAAGTACCTCAGGAAAATAGTGAAAAAAGAAAGAAATCTACAAATGTTGCTTGAAGAGGTGACAGCATTCCCACTGTGAGATTAATGAACACCTTCCATTGTCACCATTTCATGCTCTCTGTATCTCATTTTTGAAAACTGATGAGTTACAGCGGATGTTCTGAGTGGAGCTAAAGTAAGGACATGTAAGTCCTGAGATGAATATGCTATATAGTTGTACTAGAATTGAAATGTGATGGGGTGTTACTTATTAGCTGTGTCTATGTCCCTAAGTACAAGTACAGCACCTGATATGAGGGACTGATTCTGACTGCAGAACAAAGTAACAGTATAATAAGCTTGACGTAATTTTCAAGATAAAAAATAAATGCATACGGAAATAAAATGGAATATTTAAGTTAGCTGTTACACCTCTCATCTGCTCGGAATTTTGCAGAATGTCCAGATTTTTGCCTCATATCTGTTCCTCAAAAAAACTGCAGTCATTAAATAATGACAGAAATCTTAGAGTCAGAGTCTTAGACTTCATATCCTTTGGTAAATGTATGGTAAAGTAAAGCCTGTTGTTCTAGCAATTTCTAACTTTGTAGGCTGCCCCTGATTTGGGGCTTTTGTCCCGCCATTATTTATTTATTTTTTTTAGTTTGTCCAGAGTTCACATGTAAAGGAATTGAGAAGTACATACTGTTGTATTAACAAAAAATGTTAGCAATATGTATTATTACTTGCTAAGCCAAAAATATATTGATAGTGAATCCATGGCGAATTAAGTTGATAAAATGTTGGGTGTACATCTCAGTTATGGCTCTATATCAAGTTGTCATATGTGCTCCAATATTCAGTCAGCTATGCTATGCTTACAAGCTAGCTGCTGGCATTTTTTTCCGTGACTTATACATTAGAAAACAAAATAGATGTTTCTTGTTAGGTTTGAATTTCTGGCTGCAACAACTCAAGTTTCTGCAGACAGAAAATATTTTTTCATTGCTGCACGGTATATCCAGTGCTGCACAGAAATCATTGCATTTTTTGCATTTTATTATTTTTACTTATTTCATTATTATAAAAAACATTATTTTTTTTTATTTGGTTTGTTTTTCTTATTTACCTTACTTGGTTCTGATTGCTGTTTTGTTTGCTCATTTAATCCTTGCGTAATAGAATGCTTATATAAGCAGAGAGAGAGAGAGAGAGAGTGTGAGAGAGAGAGAGAGAGAGAGCAAGTCACAGGAATAAATAAATGTGTGTGTGTGTGTGTGTGTGTGTGTGTGTGTGTGTGTGTGTGTGTGTGTGTGTGTGTGTGTGTGTGTGTGTGTGTGTGTGTTAAACAGACACAGCCATTCATTTGTAGATTCACTAGTCAATTAAAAGTTAAGTGAAATATTTATATCTGAACATTTGTGATATCATAAATGTAACCTTCAAGGACTCAACATGGACATAGAATCCTATCTGTTTCATAAAGAACAACAGCAGTTGGTCAAATGGAGTTTTGAGTGAAAAAGCATTCAGAATTACATTTTATCCATTATTAGAACAGATTGTTTTTATGCGTTGCAAAGTCCCAACACAACTTCATTTCTGGAGAACTATGCCTCCTGCTTGGCTATCACTATTATATCAGCTCAGAGGTTATGTACAATGTATGTAAACAAATGATACAGTATAATATTGTGTCATTCCTTATGAGGTATATAGCTTTCAAAGAATTAGTGAAAAATACCAAAAAAAAATGTGCGCTACTACCAGAACCAAAACAATATGAAATTGCTTAATTCAGCACGAAGTAGAGGAAAGCTGACACTTTATTAAAATAAAAATAAAAAACACCAGTGATAAGTGCTTTTGTCTCATAAAAAGAGATTAAATCAGATGACCACTCACATTACATTGCACTTTAAATATCCCCCTCTAATGAATCAATTAAACACTTCAACACTTTGCATTGTAACCCTTAAGGTCCAAGTCCAATAAAGCAAACAATACAGATATACAAACATATAAAACAAATATAAAAAGCTACATACATTCCATGTTCATTTCTGTTCAGTGCTCATACTTTCACATTTGTACTTAAACCCACTCCAAATAAAAACTATGAACCAACATTTTATGAATACAATTAAAAATGTTTATATAATTGCTGCCTTTTCATCAAAATTGGTTTCAGGGACACATATTCATTTAAGCCAGGGGGTAACGTGGCATTCAGCCCAAGCTACCATACCAGTTGTCTCTTTAATAATAACATCTTCCAGTCAACACCTCTGGGGTTCGATTTTAAAGTTTCTAAAATGCCAAATGTGAATCGAGTGAAGTTGCTACAAACAATAGAATGATTTAAAGTGCAGTAGATGAGGGCAGTCTGTTGCTCAAGGCTAGGGACATACCTGCCTGGGATACATACTCAGAGAGCTCAATCATGTTTTTGTTCATATAGTCCAGTGAGGTACGTCTCAGGTCATTCACTCCAACATGAACTATGGCAGAGTCATAATGGTACTTATTGCTGAGAGACCTGAGTGCATTTGTAAGCTGACAAATCTTACTGGACAAGCAGCTGACTGTGACTTTCTCCTTGTCCAACCCGGGATTGGTGATGCTCATCTTCTATTTCTAAATAAGACAATTAGGCTTGAGAGTTTGTTTAAGTACTTTATTACATACAAACACATCAGGATGGATAGCAGGAACATTAAACTTAAATGAACTAACTAACTTAGTGACTACTACACACATGCATGCCCTCATTCTGGCTGCTCACTACAAAATGGCACTCTTGCTTGCACATGCTCAGTACTTATTTGCACATGCCTGCTGACTGGAAAGCTTCTTAAATGTATATCACACGCTATGATCTACATCCTCCCTCTTTACTGAGCTGTCTTGCAATGATAATGACATTTGGATAGGCATGCAAATTATACAAACAATAATGAACAAAACAACATTCATGTCCAGGTTGCCATATATCTGGAACTAGGTCTGGAAATGTGACCTGATCTTGTAATGTAATAGTTAGGACAGGGTTTAGCAACAGAGACAGTCACTGGTGAATGTCCTGCTTTAGGACTCTCATGGATATTCACAATATTTATTTATCTATTTGTATTAATTTTTATATAGCTGCTTATAGTGTTTAAACATTATACTGTTTCTTTTAGTTTTAGTTGTATTTAGTTGATTAGCTGATTGTTTGATTAACTAATTAGTTTTAATTGTATGAGTGCAGAAGAGTGGAGAGTATATCAACTTGGTCTAAGCATTTTGTATTGTAATGTAAGACTCTGAAGAAGCCAGTTCTACTGGTGAAAGCGCTTAGTCTGTGAAGTGTTGGAATAAATTCTTCGTGTTATAGTGCTGGTGCCTTTATTCATCTTACACAGTTGTTCGGAATTGAATTGGATTTACTACCATAATTATGACAGCTTACTATAATGCTAGGTGGGGGCACATTCGTTTATTTAGCTGACTCACCCTTGTGATTCACTGAAAATGCTCTGGATTTTGCTAGAAAGGCTCTGGTTTCACTGAAGCTGCCTCACCCTTAAGCCTGTATATTTTAACCATGTGCTGCACACTATCTACATTAGAAGTAGGAGAAGCCATGTGTGTGCTTTTCTCATTTGTAAGCATATTTGTGTGCTTTTCTGTAAGTTCATATATCTGACAAATCTCTATAGCCTTATTCAAAGTTAAATCACTATCTTAAAGCAAAATCTTTCTCACTGCATCATCTTTAATACCACACACAAGCCTGTTTTTTGTCAACTCATCTCTCATATCACCAAATCTACATGTTTTAGCCTTATTTCTCAAGTTGGTTATATATGCTGCAAAATGTTCACCAGGCATTTGATCTCTTGTGTAAAATAAGTGCCTTTCCAGTGTAATATTCATTTGGGGATTACACATTTCTCTAAATGTATGTTTTAAGCACTTAGGGTCTTCCCACATTTCAGCTGGTACCACTATATGGCGGTTGTCCCCCTCCGCTGCATACACAGGAGGTGCATACACAAATGAATGCTCTCTTTCAGTGGCTTCTTACACAGCTAAATTAAGCAGAATAAATGCCTTTGTAAGTGTGTCTTTATCAGAAAAAGCAGACTGTATGAAAATGTTACATCCTTGCTCAAACACTCTCCAATTTTCTGCAATACTGTTATCAAACACAAGTAGGCTTGGTCTGCAAAATCCCTCTGCCATGCCAACACATTATGTTTAAAAACAATGCAAATATGGCCCTTGTAATTATGTATGAACATCCATACACACCAGGTACTTGCAATAACATTCAAATGCACAATAAACTCTTTGAAAGACTGTACTTTGCAAAATATTCTTTGAAATACTTGTACTTTGCAAAATAACTGTACTGTAATACTGCACACACTTGCCAACACTTTACACACTTCAGATACTTCATACAGCTTTACTCCATGTGAAAAAGTAGCACACACTGAAAAAAATATGGTTGTTTTCCCTTTTTTATACATTTTATGTGATATGGATACTGTTGCAAACATTTTTGTAATTATTTGAAATATCTGTATCACTATGTCACAGTTCCGGACATTTAATTTAATTAGAAATTCATTTTGAGTGTTCTGAGTGCTGTGTTTTATATTTGTTGAGTAAAAAAAACCTTTTAAGTGAGATTGAGTACCTGGAATTCATTCTGACCTGTTTGCAAGTTTTTTAGTACTAGGGATGATCCACTCCTATATATTTCTCCAACTTTAACTGTGCACTTCATAGCTTTGACTCTGGATTCCATTCTGACACCATGTCTGTTGTCTTATACATCTGAATAAGATGAAGATGCTTAGGTGTTTGTTTAAGTAGTTTATGACATACAAACACATCAGGATGGATAGCAGGAACATTAAACCTAAATGAACTCACTTAGTGACTACTACACACATGCATGCCCTCATTCTGGCTGCTCACTACAAAATGGCACTCTTGCTTGCAAGTGCTCAGTACTTATATGCACATGCCTGCTGACTGGAAAGCTTCTTAAAGGTAAATCACACACTCTGATCTACAAGTGTTACATCCACGTGTCTCACTATTGAGTCTCCAATGGCTAGAAAATTTGTTTTTTGAGTGTTACACCTTACGGGCTTGGTAAGCTTGGTGTTGCTATCTGTCATGGGTGCTGTGGGTACTGTGTTAGTTGTAGCAGTCTTGTGTTTGGAAGTCTCTGGTGTCTCAGTAGGTTTTTTAAAAACCTCCGCTTATGTTGATTTTTGTATTAGATGCGTACTATGTGTATGAGTAGTGGTGCTACATGTATGTGTAGTGCTGGGTGGGTTGTTAACCTCTTCCATATTACTGTATGGCATTATCTGTGATACATACCTATCCATCCAGCATATTCGATTAATTTTGCAAAAAGATTTGGGTCCCTTGAGCAGGTGTTTATGATTGGATTTGCTAATGTGTAAAAAGTTTGACTGAATAGGGTCTGTTGAGGCTCTATATGTGAGGCAGAGGTCACCCTTAAATAGCCAGTGTTATTATATTTTTTCCACTGCATAGGTGTGGCTGCTTTCTTACTAATATACATTGCTCTGCAGAAACTACTGAATATCATCAAACCAGAGATGTGTGCTGGCCATGCCAGGAGTAGCTGTGTCAATGACACGATGCATATTTAATAACATTTCAGTTTTATATAATGGCCTTTCATACCTGTCATGTCTCTAACTAATATATTTATATATAGCCATTCCTGCCTTCATTATGTTCCATTAGGTTCTACTGTTGACATTTCCTCCACAGCAACACCACAGAGAAAAACAAAGTGCTTCTAGACTACCTGTCCCAGAAAATGTGGCAACTACTCAGCATGGGTTACTTCTGGCACACTGGACACTATGTTAACTATACCTTATGACATGGCTGCACAAGACATCCCCTCAGCCTCAGGTAGGTGATACAAATTACCTCAGGTCTCAGAAAGGTGATGTAGACAACCTCCTGCAGGCTTCAGATCAGTCCAGCTCAGAAGCAGCACCTGCCATGCAAGGGTGAACTGAGAAAGCACTGAAGTGCATGCTTCCATCTTGAGGGTGCCACACATTGTCAGACAACCATCTGTGACATGCAAATAGGTCATTAACACAGTTGGAGTTCATCATAGTGTGGCCAGTTTGATGGCATAGAAGGAAAAAGCCCTAACTGGGGCACACTCAGCCAGGGTTTGATTAGCAGTTTAGGTGACTGATGGAGTGGCAGAAAGGGGTGGGCATGTCTATCCTGAGAGACGGTACTTGTTGGTAATGCCCCCTAAGGAGACGTATGGTCCAAAGAGGGAACTTGCTCTTAGGTGTGATCAATAAGGATGGGGTGTGGGGGAAGGGGAAAGTGGGTAGGGACATATAATACAAAGAAAAACAAAAAAAATCAGACAGAAGCACAGACGGCCAAGCCCCCAGGACACCCTTAGGATCCACGGCAAACCTTAGAAACACAAGAGGATATAAGGGGGTAGGAGAATGGCTGGTAGATCTGGAGAGGACATGGAGTACTGGGGGTCAGACCAATAATACTGAAGTCCAAATGGGCCAAAAAACAATGGCTCATCAAGTTGTTGGAATATTGATTGTGGCAATCTAAGAACTCCCCTGATGATGCTAGAGTGTGTGCTATGACACCTTCTAACAAGAAAACTAAAACATGCATGTCACATGGAAGTGAATAGCACCCTCTCTGTATCCCACTATTCTGTTTTGTCACTGCTTCCTTGTGCATCCTTGACATCCTGGCAATCCCATGCAATATTTTCCTAGCCAGTTTTGGCTTTTCTCTTCCCCACTTCTTCCTGTGCTCTTTCTTTCTTTTGATGACTTCCTAGACTTCTGCATTCCACCACCAATTTTCCATAGCAACCTTGTTTCCATACCTGGATCAGCTGCATACCCATTCTACAGTCTTCATGCATGCTATTTTGAGATGCTGCCATTCTTCTTTATCCCTACTTATTTCTTCACCTTGTTTAGGGGCTAGAGTCCTCTGGCATCCTGTAACCTATAACATTTCCTATACATACCCAATCAGCCTATTGTACTTTTTATGACAGAGTGAGTGCCTCTAATTTTCTAAGTGTTCTTTTTGTTCTTTCAGCACATGAAGAAAGGCAAATGAAAGGCAAATAAAGAAAGTTTGAAATGAGATACATAACTCCCTTCACCACAAGGTAACAATCCAGAATCAGTGAATGTCAGAAGACAGAAGCATGGTAAATTGAAAAATAAATCACTGCTACAAATATAAACCCCCAAATAGCAATATGCACTCAAAAAGCATGAACATCTCTAGAAGTTTATAAAGCACCCCCTTCCTCCAGCCCCAAGTAAGTGTACCAAATTTGAAGTTATGGCATGTGGAGGAGAGAGTAGATTCAGTCTGGAGTATTTATATCACAGAACCAAAACTTCTGTCCATAGCATGAAAGTTCACAAAATTTCACTGTAAAGTATTTATTCCAAATATTTTAGCATTTTCAAAAATCTGATAAACTCTTCTGCTTCACAATCCCAGGTTTTATATTTCAGCTATAAAGACACCACACTGACCTCAATTTACCTACTACTTCTCCTCCCATATCTTCTACTTCCCTTTCTTCGATGATTACCCAAATATCATTACCCGTTCTTTCATGGCATAGGGTGTTTTGTGCATGTTGTAAAGTAACAGTTTGCATATTTTATTAGTTGGTGCATTCTCTGCACCAGATGCTTTTGTTAGCATCTTATCGTCTTCTGCTGTGCTACATTTGCCATGCATAATTCAACCTTCTCTTTGTTTTTGCTTATAACTGTGGACTACTGCTTACCAGCTCCCCCAACTTTTACCACTGGTTTCTCATGCAAAGGTTCATACTGAGAAGCAGATACATTTTTTCATGCCTTCACCCCTTACTCGTGTAATTACTTAAGGTAATCGTAAAATGGCTGTACTTTAAAATACTCCACATTTCCTGAACAGCATGAGGCTAATTAACACCCTTCTTTCTTGAGATCTTCTAAGTTCAGAAAATACTTGCTTCCTGAGAGCTTTTCTCCAAAATACTCTACAGAGAATCTATTGCATTACATTTACAGTGCCTGATAAATTATGTAAATTACAAAAAAATATAACTTATGGAAGCTTCTCAGCAGACAATGAGCTATACATTGCTCTCAGCATCAGAGGTCTGTTTGTGGATACTGATTTTATATTGCAGATTTATTAAAGAAATACTGTATTTTGTTTGTCAAAAATTATTAGTGTTATGGTCAAACAAAGGGTTGTACCTCTAAGTGTGCAAATCAGATCAAAGAAATCGTTGAATAATTGTTCGCCTGTTTCAAGAACTTTCAAATGATGTATGAAAGAGGTGAGAGCATACTGCTATTTTGTGATATTGCAGAATTTATGCAAATTATGTATATATTTTCACAATATTTCAAAACAGTAATAATCTAATCAATTGTCTTAAATGCAGTTATCAGTGGTAACTTTGTGTGCCTTAATGTTTTGTATAAGATGGCACCATTTGTTCATCATTGGACACATAGCTTTTATGAAATTAATGTAGTATGGAAATATGGGTAACAAGTCATAACTGCTTTACCTACAGAAACATTTATATTAGAATGGTTTCACATTCCCCACAATGTTTTAATGTCATTTTTAACTAGCAGCCCGTGTTTGAGTACAGTATGCCCAATAGGGCAGTATTGCACCACTGTTTGCTTTATCAATGCAAACAGCGAAAATATAGCATCATTTACAGCATACAGCATATAGCATAGCATCATCAGCTGCCCTTGCAACTCCCCCTCTAATATCACCCACCCCATCCAACCACTACCTTTCTTTCCACCCCACTAACTACCTTGATTATAGCAAGCTCAGATGCTTATAAGCCTAGTACTTATTATACAGCAGGAACTTCTTATTGTAACAATTGTTAATGTCTGTTATGTACTTCGCAGATAAAGACTCTAGTTGTCTACTGATGTACTATGTTCTTCATCTGTAACTATGTTTGTAATTAATTGCTATGTTAATCAAATTGTTAATCGCTATGTAAATCCAATGTAACTACTGTCTGTATATTTTAACTGTGGAGCTTTTCTTCCTTGGCCTCCACTGAAAATGGACCTACATCCAGTCGAACACTCCCGGTCAACAAATGTAAATAAATAAATAAATAAAATAAAAATAATAGCATAATTTTCATAATTTGTTTTGCAAATACTCATTAATAACACCATCTCTGTAAATCTCATGCTCATCATTTCACTGTGTGTTCTTAACAAATCATGGCAGCTTATAGATGCCACCTTGCTACATTAGTTCCATGTATTCAAAGATTCAAAGAAACTTTATTGTCATTTAGGACCACATAAGTGCAGCCTAAACAAAATTACAAATGTCATCTTGTGAGAGAAATGCAGTGCAAATAACATACATACAGTGGTATCAAAGAATAACATAAGAAAGAAAATAACACGTATGATATGCAAGAGGTAGTTCACATTAAACACATTCAATACCCATTACCCAGTGATAAATAATAAATATCCACCACCAACCCCCGACACTGTTAAGATAGAGAATAAATAGAGACTAATGAATAGCAGCTGTTTAGTTACCATATTGCACTTGTTAATCTTAGACGTGACTCAGTATAGCCATCATATTATATAATAGTAATAATAGTAATGCTGGCGGTAATTGCTCTGAGCAGCAGGATTAGATGAAAAAAAGAGGCTCCAATGTATCATGTATTATGGCTGGTGTCTGTATTAATAAGTCTCACAGCTTTAGGACACAAACTGTTCCTGAATCTGTTACTGTACCAGGGCTTAAGAAATTAGACTTTGAAAACAGTGACTAATATACTTTTCCTAGAAGCAAAATGAGGTTTTCTGTAAAAAAGAGTATATTCTGACATGGTAATGGGGACTCTACTTTCCTAACAACTACACTCTTTAAGGAAGCAAAGAGTTAACAGTATTTAGTCAAGCTGGGCTACTATGCTATTGCATGATTGATTCACTCATTCATTTAGTCAGTCAGCCACTCATTTTTTATACTTGATTTACCTCACCGAAGATCACAAAAAAGCCAGTACCTGTTCTGGCAGTCAGTGAGCATTAGACCACTAACGAGTCCTGAGTGGGACAACAATGAGCATTAGACCACAAACCAGTCATGAGCTGGACACCAGTGAGCATTAGACCACAAACCAGTGCTTAGTGGGACACCAATGAGCATTAGACCACAAGCCAATCCTGAGATGGGCACCTGTCTATCACAGGAAACACATACAGTGGATATAAAAAGTTTATACAACCCTGTTAAAATACCAGGTTTTTGTGATATAAAAAATGAGACCACAATAAATCATTTCAAAATGTTTCCCACCTTTAATGTGACCTATAACCTGTACAATTCAACTGAAAAACAAACAGATCTGTTAGGGGAAAAATATAAAAAATAAAAAAACATACAATATGCTGGTTGCATAAGTGTGCACATCCTTAAACTAATAATTTGTTGTGTGTACACATCCTTAAACTAATACTTTGTTGAAGCACCTTTTGATTTAATTACAGCATTCAGTCTTCTTTGGTAGGAGTCTATCAGCATGGCACATCTTTATTTGGCAATATTTGCCAACTCTTTCTTACAAAAGTGTTCCAAATCTGTCTTGATTGCAAGGGCATCTCTTGTGCACAGCTCTCTTCAGATCACTCCACATATTTTCTATTAGATTTAGGTCTAGGCTGTGGCTGAGCCATTCCAAAACTTTAATTTTCTTCTGGTGAAGTCATTCTTTTGTTGACTTGGATGTATGCTTGGAGTCATTGTCATACTGAAAGGTGAAATTCCTCTTCATCTTCAGTTTTCTAGTAGACACCTGAAGGTTTTGGGCCAAAAGTGACTTGCATTTGGAACTGTTCATAATTCCCTTCACCTTGACTAAAGCCCTAGTTCTAGCTGAAGAAAACCAACCCCAAAGCATGATACTGCCACCACCATGCTTCACCGTGAGGTTGATGTTTTTCTGGTGATGTGAAGTGTTTTTGCACCAAACGTACCTTTTGGAATTGTGGCCAAAAAGTTCAACCTTGGTCTCATCAGACCATAACACATTTTTCCATATGCTTTTGGGAGACTTGCTGCATTGTTTTGCAAATTTTAGCCAGGCATGGATGTTTTTCTGTGTAAGAAAAGGCTTCCGTCTTGCAACCCTACCCCATAATCCAGACATCTAGAGAATACGGGAGATTATTGTCACATGTAGTACACAAACAGTACTTGCCAGAAATTCCTGCAGCTTCTTCAGTTTTGCTGTAGGTCTCTTGGAAGCCTCCCAGACCAGTTTTCATCTTGTCTTTTCATCAGTTTTGGAGAGACGTCCAGTTCTTTGTAACGTCACTGTTGTCCCATATTTTCTCCACTTTTTGATGACTGTCTTCACTGTGTTCCATGGTATATCCAATGCTGTGGAAATTCTTTTGTACCCTTCTCCTGACTGATGCCTTTCAACAATGACATCCCTTTGATGCTTTGTAAGTTCTCTGCAAACCATGGCTTTTGCTGTAGCAAGCAACTGAGTAAATGTCAGAAAATCCTACTGGGACAGCTGAACTTTATATGGGGTTAATCAGAGTCTCTTTAATTGATGGCAGGTGTGTAACCAAAAAGACTGAATGCTGTAATTAAAGCAAAAGGTGCTTCAACAAAGTATTAGTTTAAGGGTGTGCACATACAACAAAGTATTAGTTTAAGGGTGTGCACACTTATGCAACCAGCGTATTGTACATTTTTTATTTTTTTATATTTTTTCATCTAATATATATGTTTGTTTTTCAATTGAATTGTACAGGTTATAGGTCACATTAAAGGTGGGAAACGTTTTGAAATGATTTATTGTGGTCTCATTTTTTATGTCACAAAAACTTGGCATTTTAACAGGGGTGTGTAAACTTTTTATATCCACTGTAAGTTACAGGTAATTTGGATGGTTATTAATTTATTTACAGTGTGTCTTTGGGATCAGAGCACACAGCAGAAGCTCTTGCAAATAAAAAGATAACAGGCAGGCTCCACACAGAAGACATGCCAACTGAAAAACAAACTGTAGAATTAAGGGGTGTGAGGTAATAGTAACTTCTGCATCACAGTACTTAGAATACTGACAATTATATTTTAAATCTTGTGTGGCGTCTGCATGTCCTCCCCACGGCTGAGTGATGTTTAAAGACATGCAGGTAGGTGTGTGTGTGAATGGGTGTGCCTTCTTTGAAGGTTGGGCATCAGGCTGGCACCTCGGCACCGTAAAAATCCACTGCCAATCATTAGCAGACCGGAGTTCCGCTGTGGTGACCCCTAACTGGGAAAAGCCGAAAGACATTAGTTTTTATATTTTAAATCTATAATCAAACCAGAATTTTTCATTATACTTATTTATAATTCTATGAATGATTTTATCGCTTGTACTTTTATATTGATATACTCCTCCCTTTGTAAACACAATTATATTTAAGATTAGCATTGGCCAATATGTACACAGAATTTCTTCTGGTTAACAATTATATTGAAATTCAATATCATATTTTTTTCAAAGGACAAAGAACTTATATTTTAAAATATGACACTTGATCAAAGAAAGAAATGCAAGTAATTAAACAAAGATGGGAACTTGAGCCTCTGTTTGAATGACCCAGAAGAGGTCTCTCTTTGCATAATTTATTAATGACCAAATGGATCTACCCTCCAGCTAAAGGCCACCAAATATTTAATCTGTAGTTGTATATAAAAGCAAAGTTTTAGACCAAATGTGTTTTAATATAAAAATAAAAAACATCAGAAATTGTCCAGATCCTCCTTATATGTAAACATTAAGCCAGCAGTTTGAAAGTAGTAATGCACTATATATTTTTTTAAAAGAATGATTTCAGTGCATTCAGATCTAAACCAATCTGTCAGGAGATTAATATAAAAGGAGTATACGCAGGCATAATCACTGCTCCACAACTTGCTGAGTAAGACTTGAAGTTTGATATGTGAAAACTATGTCTTAAAAGAAAAATAATAAGAGTAAACATAACAGGTGTAAAATATTTTCCCATAAAATGTTTTATTTCTCTAACCAGTGTGTGTACTAATACAAAGATTTACCCATAGGCATCATGCAATACATTTCTAAAGAGAACACCTTTTATGAGCCAAAATTGTCCTCCATTTTTCAAACATACACGTAATTTCAACAAAAGCAGAGCTCATTCCGAGTTCAGTGTTAAGCGTACATATTCCTGTAAAACTGTATAAAACATGATATAGCATCCTAGAGGGCGGCAGGTGTTTATGCATCCTTTTTCTTCCTATTCAGTCAGTACCCATGCCAGGGTTCACTCTGCTAGTTCCTACTGTCTCTTCATGCAGTCCTTCCCCGCCCAACTTATAGCTTTACCAGGTAAACATGACACTCAGATGAGCCTCTTTTTCTCATGGAAGAATTCACTTATTTTCACAAAGAATCATGGCTTAGCCATTTTTAAATTAGAACTGATGATAAGTAACCAGTCGGTATTGGTGAATATTGTATTCTTGTGCTGCTCCTGCAATAAATGGCACATTGTAACTCTGATGTATGACTTACATGTCTCACTTATCTCACATAATTGCAGCTTTTGATAACGCTATTTGTTATGCTTATGTTAAGATGGCCTCTACTAGAATTCAGTATAACAGCACATGCCTGTCCTAAAGCACATTAGTTCAGGAAGATAATACCATTCCTCCTTTCAAAGAAAGCATGCAGGCATCTGTCCAGTGACTCTTTCATGCTTGCCTAAACCTCTTCTGAGTGGATCTGTTTGTCAATCCCAGGTCAACGAGAGCTAAGGAAGATGGCTTCAGTCTATATTAAAATACCAAAATACCAGCTTTTGTAATGCAGTTTAAGACTAAAATAATATGTATGGAATTAATGGACATCAACTGCCAAATATTCAAGAAATACTCAAAAACAAGCAGTAAACATTTATAAAACAATATGTTTGATCCTTTTTGTGTTAATATGTAGTAAGTTTACAATGTAGCTCAGTATATCCACTTGATATGGTTAGCAAATGAAATACATACTGGCATAAAATTCATCTTTTGAAATATATCAAACTTTATCTGTTATCTTGATAAGCACATTTTCATAACATCTAGTTCATTATTATTTTTTTTATCCATGCTAAGCTTATATTGATAAAGTATTTTCACAGAAAGTAAACCAAGATATTTTTATTTGTTCAAAGACTGCCTGATAAAAAGCATCAGTCAAAAATGCATCCATCACAAAACATCAAAGGAAAAGGAAACAGCATTTCGTCTTGTCTGTCTGATATTGGATCAGACAGAATGAAGATAACCATAACCAATTTGATTACTACAAGATGAATAATACACACTGTATATGGTTTGTACAACATTATTATCAGAATCATTCTCAAACTCAACAGATCAGCAAAATGAATAGCTAGAGAAATCCATAAATATATCAATTTCCTCATCCATCACATAGTCATTAATAGATCTTCCTGTGAGGAAAAATAAGACGGCTTCCTGATTAAATGAAAGCAATCAATGGCTATTTTATGCCTGATAAGAACATGTGCAAATATCTGACCTAGAGATATGGTCATATCAAACATTTACAGTGTCATGGATTTCATATTCTTTCAAGGATAAAACCTCTGAACTTGATGACAAATGATGGCCTTAAAAGTAGAATTCACGACCCTTTCACCTACCATCCATGTCTGTTCTAAAGTACATTAGTTCTGGAAGATAAGCTGTTTACCTCACTTATTTTCCTGTATTGCCAAACAGTAGTATTTGATTTCACTTTATTTATTACACTTAATTTCAGTAATGACACTCTCAGCACGTTTATTTGCTTATTATTGGTGACATAAGTACTTTAACAGGCATCCCCAAGGCAGTTCTTATGCTTGACAAATAAGAGAGTCATGAAGTGTAGTGTTTTTGTCATCATTCCTAACAATGGACAAAGACTGCTGCAGTCCTATTTTAAATGCATGTTAATTATCACAAAAACTAACACCATAAGACAGCCTCAGGTATAAAAAAATAGTATAAAAAGCTGTGACTGATAACGTCCACTTCCTATCTTTGAAATAAACTGAGTAAATGTTATCCAACATTTTGATCAATTATAAAAAATAGCACAGAAAACAAACTATTTGGACTATAAAACTATTAATCTTTGTTCCTTATAGTATTCCTGGGTGAACAGAGAGTTGTCTAGAAGATGGAACATAGAACAAAATAATGCTTTTATGACATTTCAGACCAGTGGAAAATAGATGTTATAATAATTTCATAAACATTTCACCAGACCAATGTAAATAATTTAAAGAACATTTCTCCAGACAACAGAAACAGCATGAAAATAACTTCACATACATTTCTACAGGACATTCAAACAGTTAATATGTTTACTTGAATATGGACATTTTTCTGTAAACTACTGCACAACTAAATCAGCAATAAAATATACATTAGCATCCTATACAATTGTTCTTGTCTGGAGGATTAAACTTCATTGATTGAAAATATGCATAGTTCTGAGTGTTAATATGGGATGGGGTATTCTGAAAATGTATTTAGTTTTAATAGGGTTTTCATTAAAGCAAAAAGTCTTGAAAATGTGGACATAGGTTGAAATGGAGATGAGAAGAAACAACTGTATAAAAGATCCACCTGCCAAACATTAGTATGCAAGGCAAAAGTTGGAAATACACATTCAAAACATTGTCATGTATAATAAGTGGGACAAATAACTTTTTTATCATAATGGCTACTCTCTCTACAGAATCTCAGACTGTAGATTGCATTACAGGTATAGACAAAAAAGAAAGAGTATCATAGTATATTAAAAAAGGCAGAGTGCAAATAGCAATGCTGCAGGCGACATATTTAGAAAAGAAATGATTGTGTGAATTTTGCGAAGAAAGGATTTCAGACTCATAGATGCATAGATTGCTACTATGCTAACAATCTGGCAGACCTTTTTAAGCCTAGCCAATTTTCCCAAAATAATAATAACATCCTGTATCCAAATAGCACATTGAGGGACAGGCATTTCTAAGCTACCTCTGTCCATAAAGGACATAAGTGTCAGGCCTGATGAAATTTCCTGTTCCCCATCCACCAATCTAGGTCACTCTTAAACTGAGTAATAGACTGGCTCAGCTTCACAATGATGATAAACCTGTTCCATAAAAAGGGCAGTCTCTGGGACACATATCTGTCTCTTCAACATCTTCTTTTTAAGTCACAGACAAAATTCAGGTCCCTAGACCCTGTATTTCTGGTACTGTTTGACTTACAAATATGCAGGAGATTAATAAGTGTGGAGTTTGCGGATGCCTTGTAAGCCAGGCATAGATAACCTCTCAGCAATCTATAGGAGACTGATTGGAGGGAAAGGGCTTTAAGGTGCTCTGCATAAGGCAGGTTTGTTATGCCTTTTTTTTTATCTGAGGTCACACTAGTTGCTGCTTATGCCTGGTCAGTTACATACTGAACGGAGCATTGCACTCTGTGACTGGTCTGATAAGGGCAGAGCACAAAGGCATAATGACCTCTTTGGACCTAGATGCCATGCCCTTACTTATAAGTTGTATAGCATAAAAGGATTTCCTCACCACTCTGGCTGCATGGTGGTCGAAAGTAAGGCTATTGTCTAGATGCATACCCATTTCCCTGACTACTGGGTCATCTCATGGGGTGTATTATCAACATAATTAGCTGGGATGGTTGACTTCCCAAAGGGTACAATGCTGCATTTTTTGGCATTGAGTTTAAGACCATGGCTTTGGCACTATTTGTTAGTCAGAGACAGATCTTCTTGAAGAATACTAGTGTCGACAGCAGAGTCAGTGATAACCCCCAGCTTGTAATCAATTGCAAACTTAGTCAGCCATAAACTTTCAGCATTTGCTTTCATTACAGAAAAATAGATGCCAAAAAGGAACAGGCCCAGTACTGAGCCCTGAGGGGCTCCGTTAGTGACTGGCCTCTTGGTGGAGGTGGCCTCACCTATTCTGGCCTCCTGGGTCACAGCAGTGAGCCAGTTGGCTATCCCATGGGGGATAAAAGGGTTTATACCTAATTTAATGAACTTATCTATAATGCCCAAGTAGGGTACTGTATTAAAAGTCTTGGTCATGTTGACGTAAGCAGTGCAAAGTCTTGTCCTCATCCATTGCTTTGGTGACCCTCTCAAAGAAGTCCACCAGATGTAATAGGCATGAGCTTCCTTTAACAAAGCCAAACTGTGATGGGTCACTGGGAACAGATATTTAATTTTTATTTCAAGTAATACTGTCTTATGGCCAGATCTGATGAGCGAGAACATTACACTGGGTGAAGAACATCACTCCCTCATGTCTGTGACTCTGAATACAAGGTCGAGGATGTTTGTACCTCTGGTAGGAGAATGGACTGACTATTCCTGAATGTTGGTATTATAGGTTCAAAGGATCATAGACGTTTACTAGGCTAATGACCACAAGGGCCATTTTAAGCCTAGCTATACATCCCAAATCTCTGACAAGTTTTGATGCCCTTGATAAGTGTAAGTATGGTCCTGGGAGATGAATAATTTACAGGTTACCTATGTCCATTAGAGACATAGGTGTCAAACCAGGGATGAATTTCCAGTTTCCCATCCAATTATCCAAGTTGCACTTGAATTGGGTTAGGGAAGAACTTTGCTTCACATGGATGGGGAGCCTGTTCCATAGATTGGGTAGTCTCTGGGATATATACCTATCTCTCCAGCAGGTCCTATTTATATCACAGACAAGGTTTAAGTCTTTATAATGGGTAATTCTGGTGCTGTTTGTTTTATGGATATGCAGGAGGTCCATCAGAGTGGGGTCTGGTAATGCCCTGTATGACTGGTGTAAATCTCCCCTCAAAAGCCTGTAGGAAACAGAATACAGGGATAGGGCCTTGAGGCAGTCTGCATAGGACATATTACTTATGTGCTGTATTCTTTTAGCGAGAAACCTCTGTGGGCATTCCAACTGTTGGATATGCCTAGTTAGGTACATACCAAAGGGGGCACTGTACTCAATGATAGGTTTGATGAATGCCAAATACAGTGGAACAATGACTTCCTTGGACTTAGATGCCATACCTTTGTTTATAAGTTGTACAACATAGAATGATTTCCTCACCACTGTAGACACGTGATGATCAAAGTCTAGATTACTGTCTATGCATGTCCCTAAGTCCCTGACTACTGGGTCAACTCTAAGGGGTGTGTGTCAATATGATAGTTACCAGGGGTGGATGACTTCCCAAAGGATACTATTATGCATTTCTTGGCATTTAGTTTTAGTCATGACTCTAACACTGGTTGTTTGTCTGTGTCAGCCACTCCTGTAGAACATTTGTGTCAGTGTGAGATTCAATGACAGCTCCTAAGCAATCATCTGCAAATTTAGTCAGCCAGAGACCACTGACATTGGCCTTGACTTCTGAGAAGTAAATGCCAAAAAGGAGCAGTCCAAGGGACTGATCACTGAGGGACTCCACTTGTGACTGGCTTCTTTATAGAGGTGGACTCTCCAATTCTAACTTCCTGGATCCTGTCTGTGAGCCAGTTGGCTATCCACTGGGTGACACACAGGTTTGTACCCAACCTCTTGAGTTTGTCAACAATGCCCGAGTAGGTATTGTGTCAAATGCCTTGGCCAGGTCAAGGTAGGCAGTGTGAATGATTTTGCCCTCATCCATTGCTTTGGTGACCTTCTCAAAGAAGTCCACCAGGGTGAGTAGACATGATCTGCCCTTGATGAAACCAAACTGAGTTGGGTCCAGTGTCTGGAGGTTTACTATATCTCTATTAATCATCTCCATGATAATGCTTTCCATGGCTTTACATATAAGACTAGTAAGACATGGGTCTGTTGTTTCCAGAGTCTGTAGATGGCCCACCTTTGTACAGAGGGATGACTGTTGCCTTTCTCCATTCACGAGGCATGAATGCCTGTTTGGAGGCTACAGTTAAATAGTAATTCCTTAGGAGCTGATAGGTCACATTTCATGCTGTTTAGAAGGCACCCTGGGATACTGTCTGGGCCCATTGATGCAGTGTTCTTTGTTTAGAGAGAGCATTATGGACCTGTTCCCTAGTGATGGTAGGGAGAGATATATGCGATGATATTTCCTGAGGGAAGGTTGAGGGGGAAAGAAGGGGAAAGTTGGAGCAGAATTTATCAGCCAGGAGGTTTGCTATATCTTCTGGCTCAGTAAATGTGGCTCCATTTACAATGAGCTCTGCACACAATTATGCATTGCCTTTGAGGTTGCAGACATAGCTAAAGAATGCTTTGTGGTTGTCCTTGGCCTGGAAGGCCAAACTTACCTCAAATTTGGCTTTGGTAGACTTTGTTTGTCCTCTGCATTATTTGTTTAGTTTGATGAGAGTACTTTTATCCTGCTGGGTGCTGCACCTCCTAATTTTTGCTATGATTTTCTTCCTCCTGTTACACAGCCTATTGATATTGTGATTATGCCAAGGTGGCTTGTTTTTTGAGTTAGTTCTGTACTTTTTCCTAGTGGATACAGTTGTCTCTATGCAGCTATTAACATGCTTGTACAGGATTTCTCTGAACAGTTCTGCATAGACATAAGTGTTCTCATGGTTTATGTGGCCTTGAAATTTTGCCTGGTTCTCACTTAATAGCAGGAGGTTAACCTTAGAATAGTTCCTAAATATTCCAGGTTTAGCTGTGGGTCCAGGTCTTATTTTTACTTCAAAGGAGACCATTTTGTGGTCTGACATTACCAGGGATGGCATTACATTATGGGGTGTGCAGCAGTCTCCCATATCAGTGAGGACCAGATCCAGTATGGTTGCACCCCTGGTTGGTGTATTGTCTATTTTGTCCAGGGAGTTTGTGTTTACAAAATCCAGGAATCTCTGTGCATGTACATTTGGTGTCATATAGGATTATTAATGAAGTTTAGGAATCAATGGGCTTGTGTCTATAGACGAATAGTAGAGATCCCCATGAAGATTGTATTGGATTGAATGGTGAGGGCCACTAGTACATTGAGATAGGTAGTATGGCTTTCATGGACATGGAGGGGAACCTATAGGTTGAAAGGATATGGTACGAGACCATGTTTATGGTGAGTTGCACATTTATAAGTTTCAGTGGGTCATACACTTTAGCTAGTCTGGATGTGAAGCTGCTTTTAGCATAGACTGAGACTCCTCCACCTTTATTTCCCTCCTGTGCTGCAGCTAGTTTAATTGTGTGAAAGGCATTATAAGCTTGCACTGCCAGGGTACTCTCCCCAAGTTTAAACTATGTCTCCATTACTACTGTTGTCTACACTCTATAGGGAGATGAAGGCTTGCAGGGAGTGGTTTCTTTTTAAGACTTCTAGAATTGAGCAGTACCAACCTTCAGATATTCTTTCATAGCTTCAGTTTAGTTGAGAGGTTTGTCAGTTTAGCATTACCTAAAAAGGCATTATGGGGTGGAAAGATCTTTGCCAATATCCAAAAGCCTAGATGGGATAAGTGTAGACCATCCCTGTCAAAGCAGTGTGATCTGTCAAACACATCCTCCTAGGTAATCAAATATTGTACCCATACCTCTCAACTGCATAGATTTTTGCCTCATATTTTGGTCCATTTTTCATAAAATTGTGTTTTTCTGGCAAATAATTGAAGACTGAAGTTAGAAAATAATGACAGACATTTGAGTTTCAGACTTCATACCCATCAGAAAATTCATGCTAATGCAAAACTGTTATTCTATCAACTTTGTAAATGTGTAAGAGCAATATTTACAAATTGTCCCTATTTTTGGGCCTAAGTCCTACTTTTATTAATGAATTTGTCCAAACATCTTGCTCTAAGAAGTTGAGAGGTATGATTGTACCGTCTTGGACTGACACCAGAAGCTAAGCCAATTATTAAAATAAATCATTTTGCATTGGTAACGTGGCATCATCAATCAAGGAGGTAGTATGCTGCTCAGTGCTAGGCTCATACCTGCCTGAGACAGGTAATCAGTGAGCTGTACTACTTCTTGCTTCAGATAGTCAAAGGCGATACGACTCAGGTCATTAACAACCACATGGACTATGACAGAGTCCTACTGGTACCTATTGTTCAATGACCTGAGTGCCTGTGTGACCTGGTGGTTCCAGCCTTAAGGGTTTAACAGTACAGACATTGATACAGTGTTACTATGTGTAGCTGTTGGTGGTGTTTTAACCGAGTGTTTACAAGATGGATGAGGACCCTTTTTTGATTGTGCTCTGCAGGAGGTCTTGGTGTTTTAGGAAGGTTACCTGTAAGTGCCTCAGCATTTTTATGCATAGGTTCTTTACTCTGTGCAGCAGACGTGGTGCATGTGTCACTGACAACCTCTATAGGATTAGTTTTGATTGTATGAGAGAGTTTTGCCTCCAACATTAGAGTGTATTTACACCTCATGCATACTTTATCTGTTTTATTAAGAATAAATATGTTGTCAGTTTATATAAGGTAATTGCTACGATGCCTCAGAATATCCATCTGAACCAGATAGGCCACAGAGAGAGTCAGGAAGTACATATCCATGGCTACTGATCTACTAGGGTGGCGTGAGATAAATTTAAATATTGAATAGGTCACATAACACAAGGAACTTGATGAGCAATGCTCAATTATGTGCAAACTAGATTCTCTATTAGTTTGAAAAAGTCTGTCTAGACAGTAAGGGTGCTTTAAGGGAAACTTACACAGTGAGAGATCTGCATCTACACAGATTACAAGGGAGAATTACGTTGCAAGATACTGGCATCTATGCAGATCAATGCTAGGCATCTCTGCCCAGAAAGCAGCAATTTGCCTACCTAAAGACTGCAAAAAAGGTCAAAACGTTCAGATATTCAACACAGAAACATTCAGTTAATGCAGCTGTGACAAAACAATGCCAAAAACAAATGCCAAAACAGTGGATATGATAACGTAAGTCTTAGCTTGCTCATAGGCTATGAGCCAAGCGTTGTGCAACTGCAATGCTTAAACAGCAGAGGAGATTCGATAAGAAAAACACCCACATACACAAACAAGGCCTTGTGGCCAATCAAAAATAATACAGTCTTCTTTCCTTTACTTAATACCAGAACAGAAAATGATTCGGGTCCTCTCTGCTCTCACTAAAGTGGAACCAAGGCAGTTCTAACTAAAAACTGTAAAAAAGGTCAAAAAAGTGTAGATATTCAACACAGAAATGCTCAATTAATGCAGCAAAAAACAAGTGTTAAAACAATAGTTATGGCAATGTAAGTCTTAGCTTTTGTGGAGTTAGCGGAAACCAGCAACCCTTTTCTTCTCAAATAGCATGGTCACCAAACATCGACAAATGCCTCAAGTGCAGAGATTCAGAGTTTTAAACAAGCTAGCCCTGTAGCCAGTCAAGTAAAGGCACAATATACACCAGAAATTCCCAGCTCAGAAAAGTGTGGGCTATCCTCTCCTACCACAAGAGTGTAGATGACAAGCCTTCCTAATGTAAAATAACTGGTTTAGAACCAAAGTGTTTAAACCAGAACAAAGACACTTAGAATAACTGGGACAATGGAAAAGGGGTGTAATAATATTGATTGCAAGGTGGACTCCAATAGTGACTGAAGAGGAAAAAGAAGATGATAATAGCAGATTTGTGTTAGTAAGCAGCTCTGCTATTAAGGAGCTCAAAAAATTCTGGGGAAAAATAATCAGTTTTCAACAGGGAATATTACTTATGGGGGCATGGAAATTAATTTGCAATAGTGAGGATGCATCAGGGAGGCCTAGAAGATAAAATATAACAAAAGAGGGTAGATTTCTGAAGACATTTGTAAAAATATTTGGTATGGAAGACATGAATTCAGTAGTAAGAACTAGGACCAAATTTACATATTTTCCCCAATGTGCAATTACTGGGCTAGACGAGATATAAATTATATTTCAAAGGAGCACATGTATCTAATTGAAAGCTTCAACACACATCCAATAACTGTTTCAGATCATGCAATGACAAAAACTAAGATAAAAATGCAGGGGTGATGAAATAAAAATGAGACACTGGTCATACCCCACCCACCTGCTAAAAAAAGAGAGGAATTTAAGGAATGGATAGTAGCAACTAGAAACTATTCAAGAGATATTACGGAAGACAGAAATGTCTTCAAAAAGAATAGATAATGAGTGGGATAAAAATGAAAATGTATTTATTTACTTATTTATTTTAGTTTGTTTCCGGGATAGTGCACTAATTACTATAGACCATTTGCAGGCACGGCCCTGGAGTTTAAAAATAAGGTAGAAATAAAAAAGAAAGAGATATGGTTAAGAAGTAAGAGGAATTATTTAGATAGGATGACAAGGGTTAAAGTATTGCAGAATAAAGGGGAATCTCAAAGAACAAAATGAGATACAAAATAAAACAAATCTACCAAGGCTAGTAACCCAGAAACAATAAACAGATCTGATCTGATCTATTTATTGTTCCTGAGTTACTGGCCTTGGTGTATTCATTTTATTTTGTTGGTTTGGTTATCACCTGTAGCTTTGGGAGAATTGTTGTATTTCTTATAACAAAATGAGGCACAACTGAAGAGTATTAAAGAGAAAATAAGGCAGTATCTGAATAATCAGCATAATGCATCCGAGATTATCCAAGTGCAACTAACTCTGGGCAAGACTGCAATCCAAATTGTAGCTTGCTACAGATCCCCCACCATGCCCCAGGATTCCCACTCCTCATTTTTTGATACACTGGAAAATATTAGGGTACAACCTAACACCCTAATAATGGGCAATTTCAACTACCTCACCATTAACTGGGAAAACTACTCATGTACCAACTCTTGTGCTCAACGTTTTCTGGAATTCATAAATTCCAACACCTTGGATCAACTTATCCACACCCCCCACCAGGGGCAGCAATATCCTAGACCTGGTCATTACCAACATGGGCAACTGGTGTTCCATACCAGAGGTCAAATCCTCGTTGGTCAGATCTGACCACAAGCAAATCATCCTAGACATCCACATCCCACCCCACCCCCCCATTAGGGAAACCACCGTAAAACATTTCTCCAAAGCCAACTTCACCCTTCTTAAGACAGAAGCAGCAAACTTCATGAGACCCATGTTGACGGACAATAGAGGTACAACTGCTGAATCCTATACAATTGCAGTTTATAAGCACTTACATGAGTGCATGGATCGTGCAATCTCTAACAGAACCAAGATGCTATCCTCCAAAAAAAGGAAGACAGTCTGGTGGTCCCCTGCCATAAACAAACTCTACAACAGAAGAAAGAAACTGTTGCAACAAAGAGTAAAATCCCATGATTGGAGGAACTCCGTGGTCAGCCTCAGTAAGAAGCTAAGATCCCTCATAAAATCCTCCAAAGCTAGTTACGAAAACAAAATCGCCACTGATTCAAAAGACAACCACAAAGTATTCTATAGCTATGTCAAGAATCTCAATGGCAACACTCAGATCTGCTCTGAGTTACAACACAATGGCACTAAATATACAGAACCAACTGATATTGCTAACATCCTGAAAGATAGATTTAGTGCTAACTTTACCCATCTCTCATGCCCTAAAGGGCCCATCTCTATACCAGAAGAATGCAAAGTTCCTGTAATCATGGCTGCACAGGTAAAAAACACACTCTCCAAAGCCAAGAGCACAGCATCCATGGGACCTGACAACATCCCAGGCTGCGTTCTACATGAACTACAGAATGAATTGGCACCCCACCTAAGTACCATGTTCAATCATAGCCTCACCTCAGGCTTTGTGCCCACTGAATGGTGCACAGCAATGGTTATCCCACTCCACAAAGGGGGAGCCACCACGGACCCCAGGAACTACTGCCCTACTAGCCTGATGAGCCTGATCTGCAAGGCTATGGAACGTATCATCATGGAACTTATAAACGACAATGGTAATCTCCAAACTCTGGACCCTATGCAGTTTGGGTTTGTAAAAGGCAGATCATGTCTCCTAAATCTGATAGACTTCTTTGAAGCGGTCACCAAAGCCGTAGATGAAGGTAAGGTGGTTCACACAGCCTATTTAGATCTTGCCAAGGCTTTCAACACCATTCTCCACTCTGGAATTATAGATAAACTCACTAAACTAGGTATAAATCCCTATGTCACAAGATGGGTTGCCAACTAGCTCACTGACAGAACCCACACTGTGAAAGTAGCAGACTCTAAATCCAACTTCAGACCAGTGACAAGTGGAGTACCACAGGGTTCAGTCCTAGGCCTTCTCCTGTTTGATATCTACTTCCCTGAAGTACAGGCTAACACAGAAGGTCTTCGGCTAACAAAGTTCGCAGATGACTGCAAACTAGGAGCCATAATCAAAACTCCTAACAATGTGGACATCCTACAAAAGGGCCTCACTGAGACAGATGCCTGGTGTCAAAGCCATGGCCTCAAGCTCAATGCCAAAAAGTGTATTATCATCCCTTTTGGTAAAAACTCTGTACCCATGAACTACCACATAGGCGGTAGTCTACTTAACACTGAAAGTGTGATAAGAGATCTTGGGACACAGGTGGACAGTAGTCTCTCCATTGATAATCACATTAACACAGTAGTCAGGAAATCCTTCTACGTGGCACACCTCATCACAAAAGGTTTCTCATCCAGGAAAAAAGAGGTAATTGTTCCCCTCTACACATCACCCATTAGACCCATTATAGAGTACAACGCCCCTTTTGGTATGTACCTCACAAGACATCTACAACAACTGGAAAGGCCACAGAAATACCTCACAAAGAGGATTATTGGCCTCAAACAGATGCCCTACGCAGACCGTCTCAAAAAACTCCAGCTTTACTCCGTTGCAATATCACCTACTCAGAGGCAATCTCTGCCTAACATACAAAGCTATGTCAAACCCAGAGCTGTTAGATATGCTCCACTTAAAGAAATCCCAATCCTTCTGAGCTACATGCTCTAGGGACCTAAACCTTGTCACCACAATAAACAGAACATGCTGGAGGGATAGATTCCTGTCCCAGAGGCTTCCCATACTCTGGAACAAACTACCTATCTATATCAAACAAAGCTCCTCATTAGCACTCTTCAAGAAAAATCTTGATGATTGGATGGGAGATAGGAAATTCACCCCGGGGATCACTTCTATGGCTCTGCTTGACAGAGGCACAGGAAAATAATTTTCTTCAGTGGCAAAAGCCAGGGTACCATTTGACTAGGCTTATATAGGCCCTAGGGCCAATAGCCTAGAACCTACCTATGAACCTATGAACCTGCCTATAATATGCATGAATTTAGTAAGACTGCTATTAAGCAGCTATTTTTAATAACAACTCCTGAGCACAAAAACTTTTAGCACAACAATGTTGGCAACAAAAAGTAGAAAGGGTTGTTTCCAAACATAGGGAGTCTATGACAATACAAATAACCAAATATCCTATAGACATATTAGGGATATTTAGGAAATGTTATGAAAATTTGTATAAAGAAAAGGAATGTGGAAACCAAGAAAGAGCACAAATGGAAATATTTATGAAGACAATTATGCCAAGGTTAGAGGAAGATGAGGCTCAACAACTAACAGTTAGGGTAGAAGGAGATGTGAGAAAAAAGATGACATATAATAAATCTGTAGGGAAGTCTCCAGGAATAGGTGGTATTCATATGGAAGTTTGGAAGTTAGAAAGGAAGAAAGTGATAAAGATCTGAAAGATTTTTTTTATTAGTAGTATTTTAAAAGTGGGGGAAGCACCAGCATTTTGGAAGAAAGCTGTGGTGGCTGTATTACCAAAGAGGGTAAAGACCCATCAGACTCATTGTCATATAGACCCATTTAAATTTTAAACCATGATTACAAATATTTTATGTCTATACTACCTAAAAGAATGGCAAAGGTGTTGCAAAAATTGACAGATATGGATCAGTGTGGTTTTGCGGAGAGAAGGAAAATGTTTGTCCATATTAATAGAACAATGATGATCCTGAGGGAAGCAGAATATAAGAAAATACCATTGTTGTTGATGGGTCTTGATGCAGAGAAAGCATTTGACAGAGTAAACTGGAATTTTATGAGTACGGCAATGGAAGTTTTTGCATTCCTTCATACAATAATAAGGTTAATTAGGAGAATATATGAAGATTCTGGGGCAAGGATTAAAGTGGGCAGGTTCCTCTCTGGTAAGTTGTGTTTGAACACAGGAACCAGGCAGGATTCTTTTCCCTTTGCTATTTGCTTTATATTTAGTTCTGAAGAATATAAGAGATTGAGAAATTCAATGATATAACTGGTATGGTAGTCAAGAAAAGATGGCTTTATTTGTAGATTATATTATTTTGTACTTTGTAAGAGGACATCTGACTGCTTTGGAACATTTTGAGACAGTTTTAAGTCTTTTTGGGATATAAAATTAATTATGATACAGCTGAAAATTATGTATCCACTCATGACTTGGTTCAGTAATACCCATACTTGTGGGGACATGATAAGATAACATATTTAGGAGTATGGTTTAAAAAGGCTTCCATTATGGCAGCTAAAGATATATGGCAAGAAACTAAACAAAAGATAATACAAAAACTGAAAAACTGGAAGCTGTTTTTTTATGGACATGGATAGTAAGATACAAGCAGTGAAAATGTTTTTAGTCCTTTTAGTTTTATATACAGATCAGGGATACTTTTATCAACCACAGTAAAAGATGTGGACAATAATTAATAAATAGTTCAAGAAGTTTATCAATGAAGGAAAAGGGGCGAGAGTTAAGTGGGATGAGTTGATCCTCCTAATATAACAAGGTGATTTAGGATTACCTAATTTGAAGGGATATTTAGGGGTACACAGCTGAGGCTCATATATAGAACACAAGCAGATGGTTATAATTTGAAATGGAAAGGGATGATGATGAAGTAGGGGGAGTTCAAGAAATAAGGAGAGAGAGAGTGTGATATTGGATGTAGATCCTTAAGGAGAATAATAACCACCATACAGAATATTATATTCAGAAAGTTGCAGAAGGTGTTCTAAGAACTAAGCCAACACATGAATGGAGAAAGGAGATTTTGCCAATAGGGATGACTGTAAATAGGAGCACAGCACATAGGCAAGAGGGGCCTGTAATTTACTGGAGAAAGCTGGCAAAGGAACCAAGGTATTGGGAGAAATAACTAGAGAGGGAAAGGTGATACAGTGGGATGAAGCCAATGAGAAGTTTGGACGGCAGGTTAGTGACTTATTTCCCTATCACGGACTGATATCAGAATATAGGCAAAAAGAAAGGGATGGCAGAATCCTAAGTGAAAAACCCATTCTGGTAGAGTTTTTAGTTGAATCTAGAACAAAATCTGCAGTCAAAACGCAATAATTAGTAGACCATACAAAATATTGCATGATAACTATAAGAATCAATCAGAGGAGGTTAGAAAAGACTTGGAAGAGAGACTAGAAAAGCAATTTAGAAGGTAACAATGGGAGGACATAAGTATGGCTCCCAAATATGAAAGTCCAGAAATTTAAGATTTTTGTTTGGAAGTGTTTACATAGAAATTTTTATACCCCAAGTAGGTTTCAAAGTATTTTTCCTCAGGTAGACAGCAAATGTTGGAGGGCTAATAGGGAAAAAAGAGGTAACTGGGAACAGTTTAGGGACTATAATGAGTTGGCAGATTTAAAAAAAATTCCCTACAGAGTACTCTGTCAGAAATATTGGGTGAGCAAACGGCTGCAGCTAAGGAAATTATGTTTTGAGCTGGGACACAGGATATGAATTGCTATTAAGTTTAGTTCTGTTGTCTGGGTTATTGTAAAAGATTCAAAAGAACTGGCAGTGGGATCTTTTAAAAAGGGAAGGTGCAAATTACATAGAAATAAATGGAATTTGCGGGAATAATACATGCAGAATAATGTTCAGGAGGAGTGAGGTTTAAGGGAAAGCAGGAATTGAGTGATTTATGTAATGTTGTACTGAACAATATCTGTTATAAAAAAAGAAAATGTGAAAAGTAAAATTTGTGTAAATGGAAAAGGGCTAACAGTTCATTTTTTTTTATTTGTGTATGTATGCCTATATCTTAAGTGATATTTTAATAAAGGTGCTTAAAAAGAACTGTACATCTCCTCTTTCGCATACAGGAAAGTTAGCAATATTGTTAGAATTATATCCTAGCATTTATGAATGAAATGATTTATAAAACAAAATGTATTGTTAGTAAAATCACTTTACAGGCAAGAACTTAGTAAACTACGGCAATCTACATGTGAGCATTTTAATAAGTAAATTAACCCAACCTCTAGGGCCGGATTCATTAAAGCTTGTGGAATTCAGTGCATCAGCATTAAAGTTGTGGATAACTATATAATATGTATATGTGCCCCAGTGAACTAAGAATACTTTGGGGCAGAAGGGTGTATCTCAGTAGTATCCATTCATCCTCAACCCCATTTCCAATTTTGCACATGGGGGTCAGAGTCTCATTTCAGCAGTGACAATCATCTCAAGTCAAGGTTTACACCACCGGGTGGCGAGCCCTGCTGTGGTAGTTCCTCCACACTACACAATCAGTGGCGCACTAAACATACTCGCAAGTAATCTGTAAGTAATGAGAAATCGCTGGCAAAGCGTGTTGTACATTAACAAAGTTTTGGAAAGATTATCACAATTCAAGCATCCTGACAGTCCTACATACATATCTACAACAGAATCTCTCCAGTAAGCTTAAAGACAACTGCAGAATATAACTGACTCCATTATTAAAAAAAATATGACTATCCCAATGTAAGCTGCATGGCATAAAAACATATTTTCAGAAATCTGTCAAGAAACATTATGGACAACAGCGTATATTTCTGTAATTCATTTATTAATAAAATATACTTGCTTGCAAGCTGCATGTCATTTGTAATACATATCTTCAGCAATCTATCAAGTAAGCTTAGAGACAGCTACGGATATCTCCGTAAGTCATGTGCTAATAAAATATGCTTGTTCGCACTTACAGATTCAGATAGAATCCGTGAAATTTCTAATAAGAAAATTAATAAAGGTGAAGGGTAATCACAGCCACATTACCCCAGCTAACATTAGCTAACAATGGATACAAGACATGTGTGGAGAACACAGGTAATGCACACATCCAAGAAAAGTGGGAGATAGAAAAGAAGATGTGGGGTATGGGAGAAGAAGAGGGACACATATGTTTGAATAGAAAAATCTGAATAAAAGTCAGAGAGGCATGGGCATTTTTTTGGGTGGGGGTGGGAATAGGCCCCATTTTTTTAAGAATGGAAGGAAATGTAAAGACAGGAAAAGAGGAGGAGAAGGACATCACAGCAGGTATACCCACAGAACAAATATCCCAACACATGACAGACAAAGGTTGGAAAACAACAGGAAGGCTGGGTACATAACACGGATGGCACACTGCACAACACAGGTAATGGAAGGCTGTCAAACAGGATGGGGATGCCTACCAACCTTGGTGAAATGCAGAAAAACATATATACCTTTGTACTATCATGTGTGACATGTTGAAAATGGTGTGGCAGTCATACCTGGGTTTGTAGGACCAATGGTGGATGTGCGCTGTAGGGTAATAAATAAGAATCACAGCACAAATTGGATAAATAAACAGATATCTAAGTAGTCTGTCAGCAGTGCAAGTTTACTCCAACAACATCATGGATGAGAAACTGCAGGTCTAATAATATTAGATAACTCTAGCAGAGGACAGAACTGAGCCTCCAACCATACCCGTGAAAAGCAAACAACCAAGCACAGTACCAAACAGCAGTACTACAATAAAGCAGCAAAATGGCTGGTAAATACACAAGTAGGTGTACACAACCCAAACGTGTACTGAAATGCATATATGTCACCCACATATGCCATGTCAAAGGCAACACACAGGTGTAGGCTTTTACTGTATGTATGACTGCCAGTGGCCTAAATGGAACGTAAATGAAATCAAGGTTAATACACATACACTCAACAATGGCATGTATGAATATTTACAAAAATATAACACTACAGTTAAAAAATGTATCAGGTTGTGCACATGGATTTTAACAATATACACTGGTTAACACACAAGTATAATAAGAACAAGGATGCATTGCAAGCAGTATCCAGTAACTTGTGGGCAGATGTTCCACATCATAAAATGGCCATACACTTGGCACATGTTCACCATGTTAACAACGTAAATCATGACAATGGTCAATAATTGCAACAAAGGCAAACATAAGTGCAAAATATAACATGAAAATATGAAGGTGGAAGTGAGGTGGGCAACCTGGGCCCATGTCAGGGTAAAGCAGGGCAAGGTAAGTTGACACACTGCACATGTATGTATACAGCACTCAGAGTGCTGTAGAATAAAATCCAAAAAAATATTTAAGCAAATGAAAAATGTATGTCATATACGCAGAATGAATTCTGATATCCACAGAAATGGTCATGTATAAATCACACATACACAGTAATGTGCATTTATGTAACATCAACATAGAAGCTAAGAATTTCAAGCACATACACATATACTGTCAAGCATACCTCTCAATTGTACAGATTTTTGCAAAATGTCCAGATTTTTGCCTTATATTTTTCATACATTTTTCATAAAATTGTGGTTTTCTGGCAAATCAGAGGCAAATTATTAAAGATTGACTTTACAAAATAATGACAGACATTTGAGTTTCAGCATTCATACCATTCAGAAAATTAATGCTAATGCAAAACCTGTTATTCTATCAACTTTCTATGTTTGTAAGAGCAATATTTAAAAATTGTACCTATTTCGGGGCATTTGTCCCACTTTTATTCCTGGCTTTGTCCAGATTTCTTGTTTAAGAGGTTGAGAGGTATGCTGTCAAGCAAATGTTGAATTACCAAATGCAAGTGTATGTCATGCACCCTGCCCATTAATGAGCAGAGGACAGTTCTGTGAACATTGTTACAGCACATCAACACTAAGTCAGTGAATGCTCACATGTCAAAGGTACAATTATTATGTCTCACTGTGGATCCGACTATATGCAGACATAAACAGTTCCTGAATATCAGATGCTCCAACATCATAATCTTATTATTTATTATCCTTTTAAAAATCATTCCAAAAAAGCCATCAAATCACAAATAGCGTGAAAAATGCGATCAAGCGGAGACTTCATCAAGACCATCGCAGATGATGGATGATGAAGTCTCCTTTCGTTGCTGTCATTTCTAATAATAAAAGATGTATTACTATTCTGTCTCCATTTTGCCTGCATCCTGCAATCAAATTCTAGAATCACTTCATAGTGAGGCTTAGTGTTGTTATTATTATTGTTCTTCTTTTGGTTACCTATATGCAGACATATGTATACTCATTTAATGTGTACAACTATTTGTGGAAGATGTGAACGTATGTGAATAAGTAATGGACATGGAAATTTAAGATACAGCAAACATGGCGTAATGTACTGCTACAGAACACATTATCTGTAATACTGTGTCTACATTAATGCTACATTTGTGTTTGATGCAGTCAGAGAAGTAGGACTGCCCATTGCTATGATATACTAGTATATGATCCCACATGGCATCAACATTTCCAGCACATGACACACAACACCTCATCATTTCAGTGGGACAGCATGACAACTGTCATCTAAAACACATGAGAAATAACATGTCCTGTTGCACATACAGTGTTAGTAGCACAACAGGGGTGGGAGGTTGGCATAATGGTTAAGCTGTTTACCTTACAGGTAGAAGGTGCAGGGTTTAATTCTCATATGGGGAAATTGGCTAGGCTTTAAATAGCCCACAAGGGCAGTTAGCCTTGTATTAATCTATGAACCTATATGGCAAGACAGCAATCCAACCCATACCACAGTGATAGTGCTGTACTAAGGACAACATCTGTTGTCTGTCAGTTTTCCTCCAGAAACTGTTTCTTACAGGCTAATTGTGGCAGCACTAGCTGCAGTTGCATTGCTGCAATCCACAGACAACTAAATGTTGGAGGAAAGTGTAATGTGTTGTGTGTCATGCACACATGGAAACATAATTAAATATCAGAGAGCAATAACACATAAGCATGTCAACTACACAGTATGCATATACAAGAGTGCATATGCAGTCCAATCAATTATATGGCAATCAGCATGTTGTCAATGTGAAGCCAGAGGTGATGCTAGGCTAAAAGTGAATGATCGTGAAATGTGCTTATGCTAGGCTGAAGCAAATAAAATATATTCCTCTTTGTGTGTTGTTTTTCCTTCTGTTTCTGACATGATTTAAAATGTATGTTACCTATTAAAACCTTTGTTTATCTAGATGTTAAAGGACAGATAGAGGGGCTAGTTCACAGACAGGATGGTAGTGGTGCCTTCTCCTAAGATAACAGGCAAGGATGAAACAGCATTGGAATATAAAAGTCATTGAATTTTTTTAAGGCCCATTTGGGATGCAATTAAAAAAGAAGTAGATATGAAGATATTGGGATAAACTCATACTGTTATGACAGGTGTGGGGCTAGCTGGTTTATGACCAGTCTCCATAGCAACAATAAAGTCACGCAAGAACTTTGGCTATATAACTGTGACTTAATGAAATGTTGAAGGACTAGTGTGAAGTTGCTGTGAGAACAGACTATCTGTAGAAATTAGTTAGTCATTTTAAGCTACAGTACTCTTTGTAGCAACTAGCTAGGAAACTTAGATAGCCAGAGTTAGATTTTTCTGTATGCATTCTATCTCTATTTATTGTACATTACTTTAATCTTCTTTGTGCACCAGCCTATTTATATTTTATTTGGTATTTATGCTAGTCTCTTTATTATTGAAGTAAAACTCATTTGAATTATCTTTAAGCTTTATTGTGGTTGGTATTTATTTATTATGACAGTATTTATGCACTGTTGCTTAACTAAGAAGAGGGTAACCATTTACACTGAGAAAAAAACAAACTGTAAGGGCCATGTCTTTGAGACTGCTTTGGTCAAGAACCTGTAAAAGAGATATCAAGCAACGCAATCAGAGCATACAGGTAACTGACTTTCTTCAGAGTGGTGGCAGTACTAGGATGAAAGCTGTGTGGAATTGGATGATTCAACAACCTTCCCTGGAAATCGTGTTCATGTGTGTGCATGTGAAAAATAATAGTTTGAGTGAAAGGCAGTTACTGTGGATAGAGGGGCACTGGGAGTTCACAGAGAGAGTGATATCGTTCTGGAAGTGAACAGTGTGCAGTTTAATTTGAATGTAGAGGGTGGACACAGGCCCAGTACAGTAGCACACAATCCTTTTATGCTCTTAGTGTCAACATGTTTTGTGGCTTATTCATTGAAACAGGCTAGGTAAGAGTGTCTGTTTCACATTTAGTGTCATTGGTTGCCACAAGGTCATCACAGGCAGCATAACATAACTGGAACACAGAGACAATACTGCAAAGCAAGCACATGTAACATATCCTGACATTTGAATGGAAGCATGCACAACACTGCCTCATGCTACATTAACATAACTGAACTTTGCCCCCAAAAGCTTGTAAATTTCACAGCATAACAGTATTATTATGACCTGCACTGCTTAATAATGTTTCACTCAGTAAACTGTTCATCTGAGTGTAAGGAAGTATGTCATCATTCCCTTTGGAAGTATGTCATCATTCCCTTTGGAAGTATGTCATCATTCCCTTTCTTTTGTCCTTGAATGTGTTCCCTGAGCTGCAATGTCTGTATGTGAATACAAATGTGAGGTTCAGCCTAACTTTCTCTGATAGCCCAAAAGAAATGCCATATACCACATTCCACACAACTTACTTTAGGGAACAGTTCTCCAATGCACTTTCCAAGGCAACATATGCTGCATTGATGGGTCTCAATAACATCTTGGGATGCTTACTAAATAGCATGAAACATGACCTCTCTGGCCACTTCAGTCACTTTTCAACCAGAGTCTACAGTCAGGTTTTGTGTCCAAAAAGATGTCTATGTTTCTTCCCCTGCTCAAAGGATTTTCAACCACTGATCATGGAAACTACAGGCCCATAAGTCATCATGGACATGATAAATGAGGACATACGTAACATGCAAACACTGGCTTTATCACAGTTCAGCTTTATTAAAGGAAGGTCTTGCCTATTAAATGTAATGGATTTCATTGAAAGAGTCAGCAAAGCAATGGATGTGGCAAGACTGTGCATACATCTTACTTCGACCTGTCCAAGCCTTTTGATACAATAAAAAATCTCAGTAAGTTAAGTATAAACCCTTTTATCCCCCACTAGATAGCCAAATGACTCACTGATAGGACTCAGGATGTCAAAATAGGTGAGGCCATCTCCACCAATAGCTCAGTTATTAGCAGATTCCCCCATGGATCACTATGGCCACTGCTTTTTGACATCTATTTCTTTGAAGCGGAAGCAAAATGTTAAAGGTTTATGGCTGAATAAATTTGCAGCTGTTTGCAAGCTGGGAGTTATCATTGACTCCCATGCAGATACAAGCATTCTTCAAGATGGCCTATCTGACTAGAAAATGGCGGTAAAGCTGTGGTCTTAAAATCAATTCTAAGAATTGCATAATTTACAATTTGGAAAATCAGCCATCATGGATAATTAACATGTTGATAATACAACCCCAACAGTCAAATCCAGTGGTCAGGAATCTGTGTACACATATACACAGTAGCCTTTCCCTTCAACCACCATGTGGCCACAGTCTTGAGAAAATCCATTTGTACAGCACAACTTATAAGTAAGAGCATGGCAGCTAGATCAAAACGAAAGATGTCATTATCCTACTGTAGTCTGCCATTATCACTACAATTGTAGAGTACAATGCTCCCTTCAGTACGTACCTGACTAGGCATATGCAAAAACTACAAGCATCTCAGAGTTTCAATAAACAAAGAATACAAGTCATAACAAAGCTGCCTTATGCAGACAGTCTTAAAGACCATTCCACTATTCAGTCTGATATACATTCCTGAGAGGTGATCTTATGATAAGCTTACAAGGTATCCTCAAACACCACAGTTATAAATCTCCTGCATATAAGTCAAACAGTACCAGAAATACAAAGTCTAAAGACGACAATTTATTTGTGACTTAAACAGAACATGTTGGAGAGGCAGGTGTGTGTCCCACAGACTGCACAACCTATGAGCTGGCTTCAAATCCATGTGAAGCTGATTTCATTTATTATACAATCTAAGCACAACCTAGATCAATGGATTAGGAATTGAAAATTTTTACCAAGCCTCTCACCCATGTCCCTTATGGACAGAGGTATCTTATAAATGCCTGACCCTCAGTGTCCTATTTGGATACGGGACATCATTATTCTTTCATAAAAGCTTGGCTAGACTTAGAAAAGCCCCCCCCTGGGTCATTAGCACAGTACAAATCTATGAATGTAAGAATCTATAAATTGCAGTCTCTGCATGCAATGATTCATGTGAATAGCCACCAAGTGCTGTTGTTAAAATGAGGACAAAGTGTGATAACAATATTGTGGAAACTAGGCCAGCCATATGACAAACATCTGAGCCTGGCAACATGATAATTGCTTGAACACACATCAATATAATGAATACAACAGTAGCAAATATTTATTATATTCAGTCACCACAACCTGTATCATATGAGTTTAGTATATATTAATTTAATATATATTGTACTAAAAGTATTGTATGTGTACAACTGTATGCATTAACGATCTAAAATGAGTACCAATCAGCAGCCTACAAAATGAAAACATCCTGATGATGCTTGCTGATTATGAAATGTTGCAAAGAAATGTCTATCTGCACAAGCATCTGTAACAAAAACACCAAAGGTGCTGTAAGCAGATGCAATGCCAATGCTGAACTGAGGGGCATACCACAAAGTCTGCAAACAGCAATGCAAAGACCGGTACAGCAGATGCCCATTCATATCACAAAGCAAATACATACATCTTCCCAGTTCTGCATTTCAAGTGTAAGTCTGTCTATCTCACTCCCTCAAAAGATAAGGGAGATGTGTTTCTTGAAGTCTATTTAATAATTAATGATAAAACATCATTTGATAGCACTTTTGAAAATAATACCATATTGCAAAAAACTTTGTAAACCATATAAGTCTGTAGCAAGCTTTACTAACCCTGCAGTTAAAAAGCTGCTGTTAACAGATCATTACAGATTATAGGTTTATTCTTAGGAATTCGATGAATAACAGAGCTGTTCATAACCATGCACAAAATAAACATTAATATCATTAAGTGTAATATTCTTCTTTACATAACTACTATGTATGAAGTATACCAAGATAACAATTTAATAATATGTTTCCCTTATATGGATTGGAACCCACAGCATGCCAAAATGTAGGTAGTTCGGCTGGTTTCCATACAGGCGTAGCTAACAGGAAGCATGTTTCTTTTTAACAAACAGGTACTACTTGTATTTATCGAATTCCTGTGGGTAATGGAGGAATATGGAAACTTCCAAAACTTATTGGCCGTTATACTGTAAAAAATAACAGCTATCAACACATAACTGGAAACATATGTGTAAGTAGTCAGAGAGGGATTACTTATGGCATGAAAGTGGGACTGTAGTAAGAATGTTCACATTATTAGGAAAAATTAATTAAAGAAGTTAGGTATGAGTTATTAATCATACATATATTACTAACAAACTGTAATAATATAATGGATAGCTGTAAAATGCGTAGTCATCAGTGGCATAGGTGCTCTAGGTGTCAGTGATGCACGAGGATAGTTGATGTGTGAAATGATGCCATTATATGTTGGAAAACAGATGTACATCTGCAAAGTTCATAATTATGTATAGTATAAACATTATTAAACAAATTAACAACATGGGAATCAAATCTATACTTATACAGAGAGCAGTTACCATGTCTACATAATTATCCAGATGAGCTAATTGTCACAACAGCTACTTAATGGTTATAAAAAAAAAATATCTGAAATATATGCAACAAGCATATAATCTACATTCCATAGAAATGTTTAGGTATACATAAGAAAGTCTCACTTACTATCGGGATCCATGGGCTGTCTACATACCTGGTGAACCTCTGACGAAGCTCTTCCTGCATCAAGTCAGATGCAGGTCATCATAGCACTGGTGAACTCCAGTCCAATAGATTCCTATACATCTTCAGTGCTCCCTCACAATCAGGTTCCTGATGTCAATAATTTCAAAGTTACTTGGCCTGGCTCTCATCCAGTGTTCCACTCCAATATAGATGGTCAGCATCTGGGTGGTTTTCTCAATCCAGTTGGGTGCATGGACACATAAGAGCTTTCTAGAAGTAGCCATGTGAATACTTCAATGGAAAATGTAGGATAAATGCAAAAATTGAAAAATTCTCACTGAGATCCCACTCGGTTCAGAAGTATCAATGTTCTGATCTGCAAATGTAGCAAAATCAGTATTTATCAATACCTATTGGGTACTTGTGTAGTGTACCTGGATCTTAAGCTGACTATAGCCAGTTTACATGGATTTGCATAAATGGGATTCCAAAACCTAGAATTTTTATTATGCATGGTGCACATGGTACTTAAAGATGATTGCACATTATGTGCTCGTTGAAGGTTGGACGTCAAGCTGGCACCTCGGTGTTCATGAAACTCTACTGCCAATCGTTAGCAGACCGGAGTTCCGCTGTGGCGACCCCTAACCGGGAAAAGCTGAAAGGACAAACAACAGCTTTCAGTGATACCCGAGTCAGAGGTAAATTGGCAATTGCTAGCATTTCTGTTTTGGAGAATATTATACTTGCTCAAGTTATTCATTCTCAAAGGTACCTGTCTAGATTTATTTTTACTGAAAATGTATGCTTTAAGAGAAATTGTTTTAAGTTACTGAAGTGATGTTTGCTTGACATTTACGCATACAGGTGTTGCCATTTTCATTAAGAACATGCAGTAATTTCCCATATGCAGTTGTATAGACAGATTTACATTGCAAATGTGAGCATTACATAAAGACAGATTTACAGATCATCTGTATTTCTTACAGGTAATTCTGTACACTGTGTGGTGTAAGTATTGAAACCCACAAATCTCTACACTATTTGTATGTGCTATGTTCTTTTTCTGTTATGTATATTTCTTCATTGATGTTTCTTAACACATTTCTTAATATTATGTTCTTTTGCTGTTATGGATATTTCTTCATTGATGATTCTTAATAAAAGTCTTAATACAATGTTCTTTTATTGTTACAGATATTTCTTCATTGACGGTTCTTAAGAAAAAGTCTTATAACTACTAGGTCAAGTATTACAAAGGAGCTGTACTGTCTGTGTCCTATGGATCCTGACATTTTCCTATGCTTTCTGTATGTTGTTCAATTGTTAGTTTGTGTAGTATTTTAATAGGAAATGCATGCAGATTCAGTTAGTATGACACTGTTGTCTTTGGACTTTCATTCAGCAGATAGGTAGTGTAAGGAGTTCTAATCCCACAGACAGTCTCTAAAGATATCACAAGTTATATGGATTTTACAACTGTTATGTATGCTGGTATTTTTACTTTTTATATGTCATGTTAATATTTGTCACCGTGACGCCCATGCCCTGGCTCAGCAATCAAGGAGCCTCAATCCTCACCACTAACACCAGTGAAGGGCATCTCATATAGGAGGAAAGGATAACAAATACACACAGTAAAGTGCAATTTCCCTTAAGAGCACACAGAGATCACAGTCAGTCCTGGGCTGGTCGCTCCCTTGCTCTCCAGGTCCCCAATAAGACTCCCCACTGGCACAGCTATAGGGTCCAGATCTCAGCCTAGTGGGCAAGCTAAAACCTCCAGCACCCTCTCTGTCCAACCAGTGCTTTGTGTCCTTGCTCAAATAGCTCACACACACACACACACACACACACACACACACACACACACACACACACACACACTTTGAGAAGAGTTTATACAACCACACAGATACTCCTGAGGAAGGCTGGCACAGGTTCTCCAGCTGTGCCCCTTTTTCCCAGATGATATGGTAGTACCAGCTGCCACCACCCACTAATATTTATCAGCTACTCAAAGGCCCTTAAAAGGGTGTCCAATTATTACTGTGCAATATTATTATCCAATTGGTAATATAGCCCAGGGCTAAAGCTATTAGAGTGGATTTGTACAATTTTACCAAAGGCATGCAAGTACTCTGAAGAGCTTAAATTATCTCTAGAAAAACAGCCACAGTTGAAAGGGTTTAAAATATTTCATAACAAATAGTCAAAACACAAGACAATACTTTTTTACTACACAGTGTTAGTCAAGAGTTCACAGCTCACAGATAAATACTTAAAATAATTCAATAGTACAGTTCTGGCATCAGAGAAAAACACTTAGTCTAAATTTTCTAGTTTCTATCTAGTTCTAAGAGAAAACACACGTCTAAGATAAACTTACATATAGAGCAAGACAGTGCTGGTGAGTTGAATGGCCAAGACAAAAATGCTTAATGCTCTCTGATTCTCTCTGTTTTTAAAATCACATTCCTGGTTCACATTACATCATTCTTCACACTTCCCTGGGTTCCCAGGCTAACAGAAACTACATTTACATTCTTCACCTCTGAGCAGAAACCAGAGCAATAAAGGACATTTATGCATGCAAATTCTGGCCATTAACTCTGGCCTTGAAACAATAGCAAGAATTATTTTACTTAGATAGACTGGCGCCATGTTTAGATCAAAGGGTCACAACATGCTTTACTTGGTCAGTAGAGTGCACTGTTGTTAAATTTTTTTCAGTTCCACATGTAACACTATTTTTACCATTTAAGACAACAAGCCTGTGGTTTACATTAATATTTACAGATGACAGAATCATCTCCAAAATTCTGACTAGGCTGGCAGCCTTCACCTATCTTCACCCAATCTTCACAGTCACAGACAGTGTTTTATAGACTTTTGCATTGCACAAGAATGCCTGCTATTTATGGTGACATATGCTGTCCACATAATCATCTGTATAACTGGGCTGTCGCACTAATATGATCATGTGCATATTACTGTCTTTCAAATGGTCAACTATACTAGAAGAGACAATTTCTCCCCACAGGAAAATGACATCATACTACGTGCCCACTGACAGCATGGACAGAGACTCCTTGGCCATGCAGAGAATACAGTTTGGAAAAATGAAGCATGGACAGACCTCTCCAGCATGCTTAATGCAGTTAAATGTCACAACAGATCTCGTCAGACCTATTGATAACATTGCAAAGACATGATCCGCCATGTAGCCAACAGATAATAACAATTTGAGAGATCAAGGGATGCCACCAGTAGAGGACCACATCTGACCCCCCCCCCCATTTACATCACAATATTTCTGGCCATCCTACATAGAGCAAGAGGGGAGCGATGCACACCTGGGGGTGGGATAGAAGCAGGAGTTCCAGCAGGCCAAGGATGTATGTCTTACTTTCCATAACATGGCTGAGTATAGAACAAATAACTACATATTGCTGTTGCATGCATATTCATGTATTATCATGTTTAATTTACAGCACCAGATTTGAGCCATGTACACAGATCCACACAAGGTGATAATGATAAATGTAAGTTTAACAACATATCTTCATACAAGTGCAGTACAGACAGAACAGTGCATCCAACGTGTGTAATGCTGGCTGCCTTAACATTCACAGGTCCATCTACTTCTGGACAACACCAATAAATGGCAGGTGAGTGTCTGCATACTGTGTTACTGTGACCACTACCTGTTATTGCCTCAGCCTTGTGTCATGGCACTGCTGTTTACTGTCATATTGATATTTCCCTAGCATTGTACACTACAGGTACATCCTGTGGGGGCCCAAGCCATGCAGATGTAAGTACTGACAGACCAGGTATGTTACTGCAACAGGTTCATAGTTTGCACCAGTATGTAGCACACATGATACATGACATTAATGTCACTGTTTTTCAACACAAGACCATCTAGCCTACAGGCACAATGTCCATCACGTATCTGTAGCTCCTGTTACTTTGTTGTATGTGTCATGCTGTCAGTATTGCTTTGGCTAAATACATGACTGTGTTGTCTTTCTCTTTACTTTCCCACTGCAGGATCTGCAGTACTACACACCAACTCTCACCAGCGAGAGCCTGTCAGTGGTATGCTATTCACAATGTTTCATACTGGTCATTGCTGTTAATCCAGTTGTCCTCCATTAATACTGTGCCCTTTTTCCCATTCCTAGGCCAGACAGCATCAACCTCAACAACTGCACAAATATGAAGCATATCTATGTAAAATCTACTGTATGCTTTAATGCCATTGAAATTGTTATTGCTGACAATGATCTGATTAATAATGCTGATTTTTTTCCCCTACAGTAGTTTAAGTTCATCCCTCCTCAACAGGGAAGAGGAAGGGAAGAGTTGTCAGATGTGTGTTTTGTTTTTATTCACCACATATGGCATGTATGTTGGCTATGTAACCTAACTATCTACTCCCTGTTATATAGATTCCTTGGCACATACATAGACAAGACCTCATGTTAAGTCATTATTATTTGTGACATTGCAGTGAGATATGTGTCATATATCTTTAATGATTTCCATCATAAGATGTAAGCACATTGTTCTGATCTATGTCATCTGTCTCTTCTTTTAGCACGTCAACTACCTGTATCCTCCATTAGCCTGTCCAGTGATCATGATGTGGGATCTGATGTGTCTCAGAATGGTAGCATGGACCAGGCACACAGGAGAGTGATGTGGTGATACAGTCTGACCAAGATGGTGACAGTCATGTGGATGCAACTGTAGCCTCAGAAGTGAAGGGGAACTTGTCTGCCCACTTTGAGAATGAGGGGACATCGAATGATGAACACGAGGTGGCCAGTGAACAACAGAAACAAGATGAGATTGCTGCTGATGTTGACAGTTCCCACAAAATATTGATGCTGGCCATCACAATAGACATAGCCATGCAGATGGTATGCATGGCCAGATGTCAGAGGGTATTCACCTACTACTACTGGGAAATAAACATGTCCAACAAGGTCATGGATCTGACATCTATGCACTTGCCAGTGCCATAGATCATGTTGCATACCAGATGCATGTGCTACATGAAGGACAGTAGTGCATACACAGTATCATTGGCTACTCAGAATGAAAGCCTGCTATCTGTGACATGGTCAGTAGAAACCCAGGCTTCTACAGTACTACAGCAGTGCCATAGTACAAGCAGGGCTTTGCATGCCCTGACTGTGATTGACTGCCACATGGGCGAGGCATGCTCCCTCTCAGCAGAGTCAACCTAGCTCATCGAACATCAGTGTCTATACTCCAATATCCATGAACTTCCACTGCTGGCCCATCTGCTGTGCTCCTGCCAGTCACAACCAGACAGTCAAGATGCAGTCATGCTCCTTAATCTCAAGATGGTGGTGTCACCCCATCAGTATCCTCTGTGGAGCAATCTGGGCCTAGTGTTTCTGTACATGGTAGGGGTAGAGCAGGTCATAGTGTGAGCCATCAGTGTGAGAGTGAGTCCAACAGTTTAATGAACAGAGCTGACTCCACGTATTACATTACTTTATCCATACTTTACTGTGAGATATTTGGCTTGTGATATTAAAAGTTCTGCATTATGTCCTGTGTTACTTTTCTTTATTTACCTTATATAGTGTAGAGATAGGAATGTGTTGCACTGATGTGTGTCCCTTATTGTTTGCCATACACTGATACAACAATCTTAGTCTGTATGCATACCTGTATCAGGTGTGCTGTGAGTTGATGATCTTTATTGTGACAGATTTTTATATGTTCATTGTGTTATATATATTATGATTATGGTGTTATGTCTGATGCTCAGAGTGTAGATATAGTGGGTACTTGCCATTAGACGCAATCCATGATGCTGTGGTGGGGAAACACCTGAATATCAGTGGTTAATGTATGTAGTCATATACTTGAGGCTTCCTGTGACTCAAAGTTGTGAGTCAGATGCTGCTGTGTTGCCTGGACCTGCACTTGTGGTTGTATTCTACATTGCCTACATCAGTGTTTTCTGCCCCCCAGTGTCCTCCTGCACCTCCTGTGGTACCTGTGGGATGTCCTCTTCAGACATTTTAGGGTGCTTGAGGTAATTCACCCACACCTGCAGCTGGAAGATCGCCATGCACTCTAGCTAGCCTGTTGCGCAGCATGGTGCACACCATTATCACATGTGCTGCCTTGTCAGGTGTGTATTGCAGTGCATCCCCATATGTGTCCAGACACCTAAACCTAGTTTTCAGTAAACCGAACGCATGCTCTATGGTGTTTCTAGTAGCTGCGTGTGCTCTGTGTAGGCCTCCTCTGCAAGGTTGGATGGTTCACGGTATGGTGTCATTAGCCATGGCTCAAGTGAATAACTACAGTCACCTGCTGTGGGGAATAAAAACACATTTGGTCAGCATGGATATTGTTGGGAGGGATATTCTTTGCTTACATCCTAGTTGTGTCCCTGTACTTACTCAGTAGTAGTCCCTAAGCTATTTCACCTTGCTGGAATGTAGCCCTCAGTCCACTTTTCCTCCATATAGCAGCATCATGGGCACTTCCAGGGTGCTTGCCATGATGTTTGTTATGCTGTCATCTGCCACACACACAACCTGGCAGTTGAGGGATGGCTGTTCTGTTTATGTATTGGTCTATTTAGGATGTACTGGTGTCTTGATAGGTATGTGTTTGTAATATATTGAACCCAGTACACAAAAGAAGTTTGCAGTCCTGTAAAACTTGCTCATTATAGTTCTCTGCTGCATACAGGTGGATGACAAGTGTATGTAGGTCATTACTGAACATTGCTGCCAAGACTTTTGCCAATATATGGCTGGCAACTCTCTGTGACATTTCCACAGCAACTCCCATGTGTCTCTGGAATGTCCAAGATGCAAGTACACCAAGGCTGAGACACACTTTGGTTTCAATGGGGATGGGGTTTCCTCACAATGTTCACACATACATGTGTGGGCTGCACATGTTGCAGGCAGCCTGCACCAGTTGTCTGTCTAGATGGCATGTGCTGATTATTTGCTGCTCTGACAACTGGTTTAGTTGCAGCCTTGCTCTGACACTAGTTTGCTGCCTTCTAGGTTGTTCACCCACATCCTCATTTATGGCTTGTATCACTGCAGCCTGTTGCAGTTCATTAACTGCAGGTTCCATGTTTATGTTTTTTTTTTTTCTTGATATTGTTACAGAATTTGGCAGAATCTATAGTAGTACCTTTTACTTCTTCAGGTCCATAAAGCATACATCAAGGTTTTCAGAAACAGATTCAGCGTGGCAGTTTGGCAGTTTGTTGCACTGAAGTTGCATTGGGTGTGTACGATGTGTTCTTGAATCAGAAGGGCATGCATGAAATCCGTAATCATCCTATACTGAATATCTAAGTAGTCTGTGTGCCTTCAGCGTGTTTTCTGAAACTGTGTCTGCAGCTGGTGAGCTGAAGTCTTCCTTCTGTATTCTGTGTGGTCCACAAATAGCTTCTATGAGCTTTATGGAATCAAACCTCTGTTCATTTATGCAGTCTTTATCCAGGTAAATATATTTCTCTTAGGATTATTTTCATCTACAAACCAGGCCAAAGGCATGCTTCAGTACATTGCCAAATTAAAAAATACATGTACAATAATTCTTAGCAACACTTCTAGTAAATTTAAAAAAACAATAATTTGTGACAGTTGTAAAGATCCTGATGAAGTGTTCTACAGAAAGTTAGCTTTGTTGTGATTTTGCAGTTAGCAGCTACATTAACAATAAGAATGTTTGAATTTCTTTGGCATTTTATTTTACTTTCTTAAATTGATCTTCACCATGGAGCTGTTTGTGTTGAGGATTTTACACTTGTATAGTAATTTATGATATGAATAGATGAAAACCTAAAATATTGTATAATAATAACACTTAAAATTTAATGCAAAAAAGTCGTAAAATAACAGAAGCAGAGTAATATGTAAAAGGTGGACCTTATAAATCCACATCATTACCTGATACATATCAAATCAAACAAGGATCCCTACCCAAAAAGATATTTGTTGCATAACACTTAGTCAAATGGGATCACTTTTTGAAATTCCGAGGACTGCAAGTATGATCTTTGGAATAACAGAAATGAAATGTATGATTTTGTGTTGGGGGGTGCATACTAATTTCAAGGTTGTATTGTATAGAAGGAATGTTCCCACTATACTGAGGAAAGCAGCAAGTGTGTGGGAAGTACAGAACCCATATTAGGGCTTTCAAGGGAACAAAGTCCCCCACCAAAAAGTACTTTAAAGGTGTGAGTGAGATTCAGAAATCACTGTTGTGTTTGAATTGCAATTTATTATTTTAATGTGCCAGATTTCACAGGTTAGGACCTCATATTCCTGACAGAGGAACTAGTAAACAGAGCTAAGACTGAAACAATGATGAGAATTAAATCACCAGAAAACTAAATAATAAATATTTAATGCATGCCCCTAAATCGGGTAACCTGTTCTAACATGTGTATCTAATAATCTTTACCTTAGCAACAGAGCTTTCGGGAAAAAAAGCTTTTACTAAGACTGCCATACATACTGCATTCTTTAATACTTAACTAATATAATGAAGCAAAGCAATGACCAAAAATAACCATAACCGCAAGTCATTATTTGATTGGGTATTCCCTGTACTTCTGAAAAAAGATAAGCTAGTATACCTTTTTCTTTCTATCTTGGTATATGAATTGTAAGGACTGTGAGTACCCTAAAAAGCATTGCTCTCTACACAGACAGGTTCCAACAGACACACAAACTTGCCATGTCTGGGATTAGAACACCTACCTATTTTATCACATTACAACAATACACATTTACAGGATGTGCTTCAGAGATTACTGGGCTACAACCTTCCCAGAGGTGTATTTCTAGGTGGGTGACATCAGCAGCCTTGCCAAAGTTGAGTCTATGAATTGTAAGGAGTATGAGTAGCCTAAAAAGCATTGCTCTCTACACAGTCAGACACACACACAAACAGTTGCCATGTCTGGGATTAGAACTCCAACCTAACTAGTTTATCACACTACAGTAGTATGCAGATATGGGATGCACCACAGAGATTAATGGGCTACAACTCTCTCAAAGGTGTATTTCAAATTGAATGACCTCAGCAGGCTTGTGATAGTAGGGCTATGGGGAGGGTGGTGTGTGCATGGGTCATAACCCATTCATCTAGGGGTTGACACTCCACATGCGGCCACACATGGGGTCATATGTCACAGGTATGTGTATACAGCTATTAGATGACTACTTCCTTGTATAGTCATGTTGCACAGCTGGCATGTGGATCACATAGTCTGTAATGCTGGCAGGTACTGGTGGCTTGTATCTGCAGTGAGTGACATCTGCACCTCATGTGTTTGGAGCCCTTTGGCTGTGTGCTGGGTGGGACAGCCCTGGATGTCTCTTTGTCACAGTCACCCTCTTCCACACATCTACTTCCATCTACCTTTGGCTTATTATAGTGTGTTGTCCTTGCATATATGTCTGTATTCCTATCCACTGTGTGTGCAAGGCATGAGTGGTGCATACTGACAAGTGTCTGCATCAACTGCAACTGCCAGATATTTCTGATCCACTGGTGTTTGCAGAAATGGCCTTCATGTGTTTGTCTGAGCATGCCCAGTATGGCCGTCTGTATTGCATGTGTGGATCAAGTCCAGGTAGTTTGTAATGCAGTGCTGACCTTTGTGTTGTACACCGACAGGTAGCATGCTGTGTCTGCAGGGTATCCATTGATCATTTGGCATTGACTGTTGCTACATTTCTGCATAGCGGGGGGGCACCTGACTATTTCTAAATTTCTACACAGGATTGGGGGGGTCACACCTGACTGTTACTATATTTCTAAGTAGGATGGGGGGAGGGCACATCTGAATATTTCTACATTTCTACACAGGATTGGGGGGGCACACCTGACACTTGTCCACATTTGCTAGGACTGTACTGGTATGTCAGGTACTCCATTTCAGTCTGTAGTCTTACCTATCATGCTGGCTAGAGGCATACCAGTGTACTACAGTTCTTAGCTTTTAATTACCTACATATTAGTTTCTGACTTCCTAGCCTTTACAACTGACATCCCACTGCCTGGCCTGCTGTAGTCTGTCTGTGTAGGCCTGGGGAGAGGTTATCCATAGGCCTCATTCAGAGGCCATAGTACAGCATTTGTTTGTGTTTGTCTACACCTGTCCTGCTGGTTGTGACTGTTGTTGGGTATGTGACCCCCCGACTGGCATGTGTGAGTCACTTACCTTGTTGGTGCCCCAGTATTGAGGGTGGTGTTGCAAGGCTGCCTATGTCGGATGCACATAGTACACTCCCTACACATGGTTAGGCACAGATAGTGTAATGTTTGGCATCCCTTTTACTGTATGTGAGAGTCAGAGAGAGGTGTTATTCCCTGGGTCCCTCCCGTGTCATTGTATGTGCTATGCATTGCCTCTTTGCCAAGGCCAGAGCATACTGGGCATGTCTCCTTCTGCCTACTGGAGCAGGCTTAGGTTGTTCCTCCTCTGAGTCACTCTGTGCCTTCGCAGGCCTTGGTAATGGTGGGGGCTGTGTGGCCCTGCCCCATGCTGTTCCTGCTGCAGCTGTTTCCGCAGGATCATATTGTGTAGCATGGTACATACAAGGACAATTTGGGTACATGTAGTTGGTGAGTACTGCAAGACTCCACTGGATGTGTCTAGGCACCGGAACTGTGACTTGAGCATCCCAAACACATGCTCCATTATGATTCTTGTTTGTGCATGTGCCACATTATGAAGTTCTTGTTCGGGTGTGTATGCATTTCTGATGGGTGTCATCAGCCATGGCTCCAGTGCATATCCAGCATCCCCCGCTAGGTGACTGTGTGAAATGTCCCCATTGGCAAATCTCTGGTACAGCTGCGTCTGATGCCAGATGTGGGAATCGTGATAGCTTCCAGGGTAATCAGCACACACATTCATTATTATGCCCTGGGCATCGCACATGACCTGGCAGTTGATGGAGAGGAAGCCCTTGCGGTTGATGTAGACCCTACCCTGCTCACCAGGTGGTGCTTTGATGCATATGTGCGTGCAGTCTATTGCACCCACTACCTCAGGGTTTTCTGCTATTTGGTGGAAGAGAAGCATATTGCTGGCCAACACCTCATGGGTGTCGGGGAAATATACGTGCTCACCGACATGCTGACATGGCATCCAGGAACTGGTGGAGTACCCTGGATGCTAATGCCTGTGAAATCCTCATGATATCCCCAGATGGCCTTTGGAAGGTACCTGTAGCTAGTATCCTTAGGCCTATACATACTTTGCATCCACTGGGATGGGTTCCCCTCTGTTAGTTCTGTGTGTGAGGCATGGCCGGCAGAGCTCAACAATTTGTTGTAGGAGGTCCCTGTCCACCCTATAGCACTCCACTATCTCCAGCTCATGTAGCCCTTGGTAGGTTACCCTGGGTCTGTACACTCTTCTCCGTCTCCACACTGTGGGTTGCTCGGCAGCATTCACATCCTTACCACCCTCAGCCTCTTCCACAAGTTGCATGATAGCTATTGCAGCCCCTAACATTTTGCTGTTGTGATTGTTAAACGTTCCCCGCTTGTTTACACCTGTGGTGTAGAGTGTGGGAAAAAACAGAGGGGTAGGTGTTTGCATAGTTTATAGTAGTGTTCTGGGCTGGGCTGGTCTGCTGCCTGTGTAATTGGCTGGTTCTGATATGTTTCACCTGGCAGTTAAGCTAGTACTCCTTGATTACCTTCCTACTGCTGTTTTCCCTTCCCATTGCCCTTCTGTTTAAGCCAAGGGGTGCGCCGTGCAATCAGATTACTCAAATGTGCACACTGCTTCTATTTCCTGGTTTAACTTCTTTTTTCTTCCTGTAAAACCCGGTGCGCAGTGCGCACACCCGCTTACACTTTGTAAAGTGTGTAGGCAGGTTTAGACACCCCCTAGCTTAGCTGTGCTAATCTAGGAGCAAACCCGAGCCAAGGGACTCCAATCCACTTTCAGTATGCCTGACAACCCCCCCCCCATGATATCACCTACCTCCTAGGCTTTCACCCAGCTATTCATACTCTTACACAGTTGGGACTTTACTCATATGCTGGGGAAAACTGGGATTCACTATCCTTCCCCTCATTTGCATAGCATTTCCTACTAATTCATAGTTACATGTGTCACACTGAGCCTCCCCCCTTAGCAACCACTACTCACTGCCCAGGTTGTCTTCTGCCTACCATTGACTTGCATGGCAGAATACTGATTTTAGTTAGAATGCTAATTTTAGGTTTATTTTCTTATTTTCCTCCAATCTCGTTTGTGTGCCACTGCCCTATACTTAAACAGGCGAGATTGGCTAAAAAAATAAAAGTTGTCATCTCAAAAGTCATCTCATACTAATCAACTATAAGGACCAACCCCTGTGTCAGTTGTAGTATTTATTTTTTTTATTAAGATCAGTTTTCAAAAACAATAAATTTAATTTTTGCTTGTCAAGGTACTCATTCATGTAACACATCTAATGTTATTTATGCAGCTCAGTGCTTTGTGGTTGGTCTGACTTATACAGGCAAAACAAAGAAAGCCTTTAAGGAACATATTAGAGGCTGGGGGGAAGCACCACAAACTTACATTTCTTCTTTAAGGACACACACAGAGTGCATCTTTAGTTGCATCTGTACTTGTGTCTATAAGATGATGTACGCACATTTAAAGTAGAACAGAGCATATGCTATTTTTTAAAGAAACAAGCTCCAATGTTGTTATAATGTTGAACTCCAAGTAGGTGTAGGTGTGTGTGTGTGTGGGGGGGGGGCTATAAAATGCCCTAGTTAGAGGGGACATGTTAGTTAATTTAACCAGGCTCAAACTCTGTACTTAGCTCAGGTCATAAGAGCCAAATCCTCTGCACCAACTATGAGTTTCATTGTACTTTCAAGGAATTTTGAGTTCCCTTGCATTTTCAAGGAATTGAGAGTTTCAGTACATTTACAAGGAATTGTGAGCTTCAGTACATGTGCAAGGAACTGTGAGCTTCCATACATTTGTAAGGAATTGTGAGCTTCAAGGGAAGAGAAGTTTACTGTGGGAAGAGAAGTTCACTGCTGCTCATGCTAAGTCTGTTTTCAATGTGCAACTGTTTTGTGTAGAAATATTCATTACTGTTTGTGCTCACACATTTGCAAGCACTGTTAGTAGCACAACATGTCGCATGCATGCTTTGGATGCAGAAAGTTGTGGGTTCTACTCCCACACCTTGTAGATGGATTGTTGATATGGCATTGTACTTTGGGGTGGGTGCTGCAGTCCTGAGTGTGTCATTCTTTGGATGTGATACCTTGTAACTATGAACCTGTTACTGGTTTGCCATCCCTTCCCTATTGCAATATTAGCAGCTTACTTTTTTTTTTCAAATTTAACATAGGCATATTATTCTTCAAGGGGAGCAGGCACTGAAATTTGTAGATGAAGCACTTAAACATAAAGTTGTTTATTAGTAGCAACTTCTTCATTAGTTACATCTCTTTAATGTGGAATTATTTAGATGACTTACTTCTGCAGAGTTTGTGCATATTGACTGATATTGGTGGATTGTAATGACAGAAGTTTGAGGGGGGCCTTTCGTGGTTGAAATGTTCTGAAATGGGAAGTTTTGTCATTATAGGTTCATATATTGTGTTTCATTGCTTACTGGGAAAATGTTCAAAACTACAAATTTAAAACACTAACAAGTGGCACTGTAATATACAAGGAATATAATTTTATACAGTCAGGAAGATGAATCAAAGAATACATGCATGTATGCATGGTCCTAGAAATGTGTAAAAGAGCCTCTGGTTTGAAAACAGCCCAAAAGTAAACTTAATCCACCACTGGCTAGATGCATTTTCTTTGAATGTGGGTTTCATGCCATTTCAATTATTATGAGTTTCAAGGGCAGAAAAGTTTACTGTTAAAGCTAAGTCTGTTTTCATTGTGAGACTGTGTTGTTTTGTTTAGCAAATGTCTATCAGTGTCTGTGCTATAAAATTTGAAATAAAAGTTTTAAATTAAATAAAAATATCTGTAATTATTGTGGAAGTAAAGAAAACAGCATACACATTCACAGGTTTGCATATTTTTTATGGTAACTGGGGAGAAATAGCCACGTAATGGGACACTGGAATGGCTGTGGGGGACTGCTGCAGGGTGGCTGTGGGAGGCTTCTGGGGGGGCCCAAGCCATTATCCTGCCTAGGGCCCCATTTGTCCATGATCCAACTCTGGTAGCAGCAACAGTCTTAACATAATAGTATTTGTGGAAGTAGAAGTTGGAAGAGTATTAGCACTCAGACAGGTATGAGTCTTGCAGTCTACCTTCACCAAGGATGATGCCACAGTATGAAAATAAAATGACCGATTTTAATAATTGCCTTTGTTTCGGGTATCACTCCAGAGGGAACCAATATCTCTCAGCATGGGAGGACATGGTCAACAGACCACGGTGCTTTGCCAAGGATGGGCTGCACCTGTGTCCCCAGGCTTCTGGATATTCTGTAAAGCTTTATCCGCCCCCTTAGAGCCTTTTTAAGGCAATGCCAAAAAGACAAAACTACCAACATAGTGAAAAGGTCTTCAAGCAACCTTAAGGTGTTACTGCTCAATGGTAGGAACCTAAACAAAAAAAACAGTACACACTTCAAGCCCTCCTTACTGTGGAAAATACAGATCTACATTAGCAACAAACATTCTGCATGGACAGTTAAACAGGATGATACCATCCATATGCAAGTCACCAGAGATAAGGTCCCTCACCATATCATGGCTAGCTACAAGTCACCATCTATGCCCCCAGAGTCTCGCAACTCTTAAATAAACCTCCTAAAGGCACTCAGCATCCAACCAAACACCCAATTCATGAGTGACTTTAACTACCCTCTATAGACTGGGAAACATACATTGCCTCAAACTCACAAGCACAATGCTTCCTGGACTTTATTAACACAAACATCCTGTAACAGATAATGTATGCTCCAATCAGAGGATCAGCCATACTGGATCTTGTACTCACCAACATGGGAGAGTGTTGCACCCCTCCCCCCTCAGTGTCACATTCTCACTAGTGAGGTTGAATCACACAGTTGTCTCCTTTGAAGTAAAATTCAACACAGAGAACCTAGCTAAACCAGTAGCAGTTGGGAGCTATTCTAAGCCAAACTATAGTCTATTAAGTGACAGTTTCTCAAACTTCAAGGCTCCTCTTAACCCCAAGACCACAGCTTCCTGTGCAGAATTATTAATAGAGTCCTTATACAAACAAGAGAATGGGAGCATAGAGGCTGCCATACCTACCAGAAGTAAACCCAAAACAAACACTAAAAAAAACACATCAATGTGTTAAATTGGTGGTGAATGTACCCCCTTCACCAATCAGAATGATTTAGCAAATCTACTGGCTGATAAATTCAGCTCAAACTTTATCCCCACTCCCCACCAGCTCCATCAGGTGAAATCCCCTCCAGTAACTTCCCTCAAATATTCTCAGGGAGCAGGTGCTGCCAGCACTCATCAAAGCCAAGAACATCACCTCTATGGGTCCCAGCAACATCCCAGGTTGCCTCCCAAACAGTCTAAATTAGTCCATGTGAGATCGATTGAGGCACTCTTCAACTAAAGCCTTGAAACAGGCTACATTTTCATTGAATGGAGGACTGCAACAGTCATCCCTTCTACAATGGAGCATCACCAACCAACCCAGGAAACTACAGGACCTTAAGTCTAACAGCCTAATATGCAAAACCATGGAATGAATTATCATGGAAACGATAAACAAGAACATTGGCAACTTACAGGTGCTGGACCCATCCCAAGTTCATGCCTACTTAACCTGGTAGACTTCTTTGAAAGGGTCACCAAGGCAATGGACGAAGGTAAAACAGTGCATACTGCATATCTTTACCTGGCTAAGGTATTCAGTACAATACCGCTATCAGGTATTGTTGACAAGCTCTAGGGACTAGGTGTAAATCCCTATACAACTCACTGGCTTGCTGTTTGGCTCACTGACAGGTTCCAAAAAGTCAGGATCGGTGACACTATGTCCACCAAGAGACTGGTCACCAGCAGAGTATGTCAGTGTTCTATGCTGGGCCTGTTCTTGTTTACCATCTACTTCTCAGACGTCAAGGCTAACATTCAAGGCCTCTGGCTCACCAAGTTCACAGATGGCTGTACATTGGGAGCTATTATAGATTCCCCTCAACACACCAACATCTTAAAAGAGGGTTTAATCCAGACAAATGATCAGTGCCAAGCCATGGCCTAAAGCTCAATGCCAAAAATACATTATAATGCATTTTAGGAAACTGTCAAACCAAGTTAATTACTCCATCAATGAAACACCCCTAAGAGTTGACCCAGTAGTAAGAGATCTGGAAATATATGTAGACAGCAATCTGGCTTTTGACCCGCACACAAAGATAATAAGAAAATCATTCTTAGTTACCCAACTTATAGGTAAAGGAATGGCATCCAGGTTCAGGGAAATTATTGTACCACTCTACTCAGTCCTTATCAGACCTATCATTGATAAAATACTTGTTTTGCATTTATCTAACCAGACACTTGCGACAGTTGGAGCACCCACAAAGATTTCTCACCAGATGAATTCAGGGCAAGAATACACTGTCCTACAATGATCATATAAAGGCTCTGCCCCTGTATTCAGTCTGCTACAGGCTGCTGACAGGCGATCCTTGCCTGGCTTACAGGGCTCCCTCAGACCCACCCCTGTGGTTCAAAACAAATAGCACCAGAAACACTAGATCCAGGGATCTAAAATTTATTTGTAACATAAACAGAATGTGCTGGAGGGACAGATGTGTAGTAAAGGATCCCATTGCTATGGAAAGCCCCCCCATCCATGTAAAACAGAGTTCATGCCTGACCCTATTCAAACCAAACTTTGACAATTAGATGGGAAATCATAAATTTACCCCCGTTCTGGTCCCCCTTGTCCCTTATGAACAGAAGTCATCAATAAGAAAAATTATTGTCCTAACCACCTGCCCCTTTAGTTATCTCCCTACTAACATGCCCTCCCCAGATAGACACCCATGTTACTCAAGACCAAAATGGTTTGAGGTATGCAGCTAGGCTTGTAAGGGTCCTCGTGGTCATTAGCCTACTAACATCCTATGAACCTATGATGTTATGAACTACATTCTGCACACCTGTGAAGTGTACTTAAGGGCATTCTTACTTGTTATACTCATATTAATATTAACATTAGTATTAGAATTTGTAGTAGTAGTACTAGTAATAGTAGTAGCAGCGGTAGCAGTGGTGGCAGTAGTAGTAGTAGTAGCAGTAGTAGTGGTAATAGTGGCAGTAGTAATAGTAGCAGTAGTAGTAGTGGTGGCAGTAGTGGTAGCAGTAGTAGTAGTAGTAGTGGCAGTAGTAGTAGTAGCAGTAGTAGTAGTGGCAGTAGTAGTAGCAGTAGTAGTAGTAGCAGTAGTAGTAGTAGCAGTAGTAGTAGTAGTGGCAGTAGTAGTAGTAGTAGTAGTAGTAGTAGTGGCAGTAGTAGTAGTGGCAGTAGTAATAGCAGTAGTAGTAGTAGTGGCAGTAGTAGTAGTAGTAGTAGTAGCAGAAGCAGTAGTAGCCATAGCAGCAGTAGCAGTATTAGTAGAAACAGCAGCTGCAGGATCAATAGAATCACATTTTTCCCTGAACACCACTCAGTGAAACCCTCTCAGGCTTCCCTGCTGATCTTAAAGGAACCCAGTTATGCACTCCTACACTGTAAGCAGCTCAACTAATCACGGTCAAGCGTCTCCCTAGTTTCCTCATTAATTCTATTTAAGTGCCCTTGCTAATCCCAGAGAAATACCTGATCTTTGCCCTCCCACAAATAAGAAATTATCTGCTGCTATTGACAGCCAGTTTCCCAACATTTCTCCAGCCAGCCTGATTGGGAATCCTAAGGCAGTGTAGCAACTATTTCATGTATACTGACAACTAACCTGCTCCTAAAGCAAACAAATACAGTATGTGAGAGATGCCACTATACCATGAAACGTGAATCAGTCCTCTCACAAAAGAATAAACAAGACATCAAAAAGGTTGTCAGTTCACACACCTCTCATCTTACACAAGATAAAGTCATGACACATAAACCCACATACATAGAGGTACTCACCAGGAGCCTACCAAAAGACCAGAGACTTTCCAAGTACAAACAACCCTCAGACACTGGTACATGAACTGAATCCACCAGTACACACAACAACATGTATAACAGTTTATCAACAATCAAGCCCCTAAGGCAAACCACTTCAAAACCAAGTGTCCTAATCACAGATGACTCAATAGTGAGACACGCAGGCTGGACAAAGAGAAGGTCATAATCAGCTGCCTGTTGGGTGCCAGGATCTGCTAAGTCACGGACGCACTCAAGTCACTCAGCAGCAATTACGGTTATGGCTCTGTCATAATACATGTTGGATTGAAAGATTTGAGATGTATTGCTCTGGACTATATTAAGTGATACGTGATAGAGCTCATAGATTATGTGTGCTAGGCAGGTATGTCCCTAACTCTGAGCAGCGTTCTACCTTAACCTAGGATGATGCCACAATACAAACAAAAAATGATTGATTTTAATAATTGGCTTAGCTTCTGGAGTCATTCCAAGGAGATCCAGTATCTGTCAGCCTGGGAAGACATGGTCAACAGACCTTGATGCTTCACCAGAGATGGCCTTCACCTGGCTCCTCAAGGCTTTAGAATATCGGTAAAGATGCTTGCCTCCCCATAGAGCCTTTTTAAGGCTATGTCAAAACAACAACATTTCCAACATAGAAAAATACTCTAAAGACAAACTCAAGGTCCTGCTCCTTAATGCTAGGAGCCAAAACAGTAAATTGCACTCCTTGGAAGCACTTCTCAACTTGGAAGATGCTGATGCCTGGACAGTCACTGAGACATGGTTCAAGGCTGCAGAGAGTACCTCAGCCGTGCAGGGCTACAATGCCATCCATACATTCAGACCCCAAAACGAGAGTGAAAGAGCCAAATGTGGAGGTGTATCCATCTTCATTAAATCCAAATACACCTCACAACTCTCTTGAGCTACTCCAGTTCCAAATGACTATAGGTAAAATACCCTACCTCATCATAGCTAGCCACAGGTCCCCCCACCATGAACTAGGAGAAACACATCACCTACCTGGACTTGCTTGAAATGCTCAGTATACTGCCAAACTCCTTGGTCATGGGCGACTTCAACTACCCATCCATCGACTGGGTGACATACATGAGCACAAACATGATTGCCCTGAGGTTCCTGGAATTTGTTAACTCAAATGCACTGGAACAGTTAGTCTGCACCTCCATAATGGGCTCTAATGTCCTAGACCTAGTACTCACTGACATGGGAGGCTACTGCACTACCCCTAGCGTGCTGCCCTTCCTAGTTAATTCAGACCCTAAATCTGTCTCATTTGAAGTAAAGATCAGACCTGACACCACTACAGCACAAAAACAATAAAAACATTTTCCAAAGCAAACTATCACCTCCTAAGTGATGGCATAAATGGTTTCAAAGCCCCTGCTAATGCAGGCAACAACAACTCCTATGCAGAGAAGTACACAAATGCTCTATATAAAGCAAATGTATTGACTCAGCTGTACATGACAGGATTAAAACTAGGTCCTCTCATAAAAACAAACCACCCTGGAGGACTGCAAGTATAAATAATATAATAAAAGAAAGAAACTGATATCCAAGAGCAAGAAGAACTGTATTCAGCAAAGGAAGATTACTCTACACAGCCTAAACAAGCAAATCAGAAACTGTGTAAAGTTCTCTAAAGTTAGTTATGAGACTAGACTGGCATCCCTAGCTAAAGGCCATCATAAGGCATTCTCTAGCTATGTGTGAAACCTCAAAGGGAATACTCATCTGTGTGTTTAATGTATACTGGATGGCATCACTCATACTGAATCTGAAGAAGTTGCCAATCTGCCAGCTGAAAGATTTGGTGGCATTCTCATCTTCTGTCCTCACCAGCCATATCCCATAGCAGTCCTGATACCTGTCCTCTCCAAGACCAAAACTACAACCTCTATGGGACCAGATAACATCCTAGGCTGCATATTAAATAACCTAAAACAAGACCTAGCAGAACCACTTAACTATCTCTTTAATCCACAGCTTGAGCACTGGTTTTGTGTCAGAGGAGTGGAGAACAGCAACAGTAAACTCTTTGCACAAAGGGGTCCATCAATTGACCCCAGGAACTATAGATCCATTAGCCTGACCAACCTTATCTGCAAGACAATGGAAAGAATCATCATGGACCTTATCAACCAGAACATAGGCAACCTTCAAATTCTTGATCCAACCTAGTTTGGTTTCATCAAGGATATATCTTGCTTATTAAACCTGGTGAATTTCTTTGAGGGGGTCACCAAAGCCCTGGATGAGGGAAAAGCAGTACACACCACCTATCTTGATTTAGCCAAGGCATTTGACACAATTCCCTACTCAGGGATCATTGAGAAACTCTCCCAAATGGGTGGAAAATTGGCTCACAGATAGAACACACACTGTTAAAGCTGAGGAATCCACTTCCACCAGCAGACCAATTACCAGTGGTGTACCACAAGGATCTATACTGGCTCCTCTACTGTTTGAAATTTATTTTTCTGAAGTCCAGTCAAAAGTAGATAGCCTGTGGCTTACTAAGTTTGTAGATGACTGCAAAATAGTCACAATCATAGAGTCCCCCAACGATGTCAACAAATTACAGAAGGGACTGGCACAAACAAATGACTGGTGTCAGAGCTATGGACTGAAACTAAACACACAAAAAATGCCTCATTATCCCCTTTGGCAAAGAGGTAGCCCCTGCCAATTATGATATAGATAGCACCCCTCTAAGTTCAAACACAGTGGTAAGAGATTTGGGAATGCAGGTTGATAGCAACCCAAACTTCGATCGCCATGTATCCACAGTAGTAAAGAAAGCCTTCTACACTGACCATCTCATAAATAACGGCATTGCATCCAAGAGCAGGGAGGTCATAACTCCACTGTACTCAGCCCTTATCAAGCCACTGATTGAGTATAATGTTCTCTTCTGTATGTACCTCACCAAACACCTGCAGCAGCTGGAGAGAGCACAGAGGTTTCCAAGACATGACCTACATTGAGAGAGTGAAATCCCTATCACTGTGCTCTGTGTCATACAGGCTGCTGAGAGGTGATCTGTGTCTGGCCTACAGAGCAGTCTCTGACCCTACCCTAATGGAAATGCTGCACATCCACAAATCAAATGGGACAAGAGTCACTCGCTCCAGGGATCTCAACTTAGCCTGTGACATTAATATAACTTGTGCAAGAGACAAATATGTCTCCCAGAGATTGCCACTCCTCTGGAATAAGCTCCTACTTCATGTGAAGCAGACCTCCTCCATGACCCTATTTAAGTGCAACCTTGACAACTGGATGGGGAACCAAAAAATTAACCCTGGGGTGGCACCTATGGCCCTCATGGACAGGGGCACTTGATGCTGATCATAGTATCTATATGGAAAACATTGAACATATAACTGTGGTCAGCTAGGGTACTTGGGGTTTTTTTGACATGGCTAGGCTTGTAAAGGCCCTAGGTTAATTATCATGGTGACCTCCTATGAACCTTCTATCATATCCCTCTAAGGTTTGTAAGATAGCCATTCAGAGTAACCATTAACATAATACGATGGAGTTTTGCGGTAATGTTATAGTGTTTTGCATACATTATGATATTTAAAACAATTACAGCTGAAGAAAGAAGTTACAGAAATAAGTGAGATAAGTTATGTTTTATTTTGTAACTGTTGCACAAAGTGAAAAGTTGCCTTGTAGCAAAAAAGAAACAACCACAAGTATATCCAACAAATTTAATAAAACTCTGATGTCTCAGCCAAAGCCTTCATGGAGTATAACACAATGTAAAAAACTTGCCCCATATATACACATACAAATACATCAATTAAACAATTAAAGAAATACTCTCCAATTACATTCTTCATTTAATCCCCTTGGAGGTAGGGTATCAAATTTTAAAATGTAAGTAAATTCTTTTAAGAGCAACTGTTTCTTAATGAAAGAAACATCAAATCTGGATATTTGTATTTTTTCCAAAACAGTACCTTGTAGCCTTTTACTTTCTCCATCATCAAACAAACTAAAATGTTCGGCTATGGCGCTCTCTGTTTTTTTTATTAACAATATCCCTCACATGTTCTAAACTTCTAATTTAAAAAAAAAATATTGCAACAAGAAAATTCACCATTTACCTTGCTTGTAACGTTGTGGTTGGTGTTGTTCATGAAATCCCATGTTGCCTTGTTCCCGGTATCGCTTGGTGCCTTGTCTAACCCCCCCCCCCATTACTCTGTTGTACATTACGAAAAGTGTTTTGAAATTGTTCTGTTTGTTGTATTTTTGTTATTGCTGTTTTGTTTTTTGTCAGATATTTGACACTATGAATTAATATCAATTTGGCGTGCAACTGGCCAAACTGATGTTATGATGACTGGGCATAATCATATGCTGTAACTAAGCATGCAGTCCATTAGATCATTGAGGAGCGTAGCACAATTTCCCAATTGCCCCAGAGCACCTCCTGCTTAAGTAACGTGCTCATAGTAGGCAAATAAAGTCTGAGAGAATCAAACTCTGGACTACATGAGGCAGCCCACTGACAGCTTACAGCAGTTTACAGCCATAATCCTCTGCACTAACTGCTAGACAAATGTGTATGCACCAGTGCTGGTTGCCTATGGTGCAGGTCTAAAATTAAGGAGAAGACACGTATTTGATTAATAAAGCCAGCAGTCATATTTATCAGCATGTAGTAAATAAAAACTAAAACCTCTCATGACATTGGCCCACATTTTTCATGTCCACGTATTGAACTAAGTAACATTTATTCCATTCAGTGGTACCTCAGTGGTCACCAGCATACAGGATGATGTGCTGAGTAAATGTGGCAGGTGTCCTCTTGCCTGAATGGTAAGAAGTCAATTCATCCAGACAGAGTATTACAAATAATGAATAGGAAAGTGGATGGAGTGTACTTGATGGTCACTTGGCATGAAGGGTGTAATGGCCTAGTGGATATGTTTCTAGCTTGCTATATGTAGAGTAACTACTCAAACACTTGGTACAATGCTTTTGCCTCTTGTCTGCTTATAATACACTTGTTCATATAAAGACTTGTATGCTCTATTTCTGCTGACCCAATAAAGGCCCTCACTCATTTAGATAAAAAAGAAACACCCAAATAACGCTGATTCAGTTTTGTTCAACCAAGAAAGTCTCAATATTTCTGTCTAAAATAGGTTGTACATAATTACAGACTCCTCAGAATGCTTGTTAGCATTTGAATCAAAATCAGTCTTGTAGAGAGTCACATGATAGCCATGTGAGCTGTTTTTCCTCAGAAGGAACTGCCTTGTCTTGCAAGTGCTTGCCTTGTCATTGCTTTATCCAGAGGACTAGGAAGCTACATGGCTTGGACAGCAACAGAGTATATACCAAAGAAAGTGAATAAGGTTCCACTGCAGCTCTGTGAGCCTACAGTTCATTGCCCCTGAATGTTAGAATACATCATTATCATCAAATAGTGATAAAAGACATAATATAACATTTCTAAAAATGGAGAATGGCAAGGCAAAACAAAACGTAAGACACTGCAACACCAACAGATATAATAGGTCAAGGCATTTCTAAATATTTGGAAAAAGCAGTATCACCAGGGATGCAGTCAGTACAGAGTTGTCCAGAAATAGTGCTTTTTTATAATAGAAAATCAAAAATTTTAAAGTCATAAATTAACCAGCATTTATCTTAAAAACATTTGGACTGTGACCACTTTAGTTAATGTATGACATGTTCAAAAATAAGATAATTTGTAGTACACAAATAAAGCAAAAGAAACAAAATAAATCACATGTTTTCCAAGAAGGAAGATGATGCTTGTTCATTGTTTATTGCTAATAACGTATCACAGCAAACAAAGGAAAATGTAAACTGCATGTGAAAATTGGCTGTCCAATGATGCAGTAAAAAAATACAACTCAAGCAGTTATTTATTGACATTTAGTTACAGACTAAATGCCAGTGTGATACAAATTCAGATATAGCACTACTGAAAATGCTGCCAGTTTTAGCATTCTTAGCCTACCAGGGTCTTTCATCCAGAGATCACACAGATGACAGTTCACATTACCTGCAAATGCTTGATGTGTAAGCCATTCAGAAATGACTGTCTGTAATCACAGCAATTGCTTTTGTGGGCTAGCTAAAGGCAGCTGTCATATGACAAAATACATGAACGTTCAGACATTATAAGAAAGGCCATGTGACTCGGATTTGTTTCAAAGCTACAATTCAGTAATATTCTATAATGGATCCCTTTAAAAACACCACTGTTTGCAGACAGCTCTCATATTCATCACACACAGAATACTATGAAGTTCCTACAGCTATTTCTATTGCACTATTGTAGTACTATCGAGAAGCACTCTTTTTAGTGTCATGCACATGTGCACACACACTTGTGCAGATACACCCCCCCCACACACACACACACACACACACACAAATATGTAGGTATCCATAGTGCCTGTTTTAGGTAGAATCCCCCTACTGGACATTCATGCATAACAGATTTAAACATCAAAGTTGCACTCCTCAGTCCTAGGATTCTAAACAGAAAATAGCAGATGCTGAGGATCTCTTGCAACTCAAACATATTCATATTTGGGTAGTTAACAACAGTATACCAGGGTTTAGTGCCTATCATACCTTCAGACCCTTGGATAACTGTGAGGGAGTATCTATCTATATTTGCTTGAACTGAAGCACAGCTAGGGTGGGGCAAAGGGCGCAACTGCTTGGGAGCAAAATGTTAGGGGACACAGTCAGACAATCATGATCACTTTTAATGCATATTGGCTTTAAAATCTGATATTACACTTGCAGTCAAATGTGAGTGCTGTAGCTCTCCTTGTGTGGTCTAAACTGTAGTGTAGTAAGCAGTTTACTACAGTTTGAACATTATTTTAAATAAAACCTGAGCACTGTAGCACTTCATGCAGAGTACAAATTGTAGCAAGTGCTTGCAACATTGTAGAAATCACTTTGCTACATGTTAAAAGTAAAAGTGCCTTTCTTTTAACCAAAACTTGAGTGCTATAGCACTCCATATTGGGTATAAACTGTAGCAATTTTTTGCTACATTTATAGCAAGCAGTTTGCTACAGTTTAAAAGAAAAATATATTTTTTTATTAACTCACTGGCAGGGTGCAGAAATAGGACCTGATTGGCTCCTGGGATAGGAAAGAGGGGGCTGATGTGCCTGTAGAAGCAGCTAACTTTTTTTTTTCATTTAAAGAGCTGAAGCCACTAGATAATGGATAGGGTATTGTACAGTTTTGCTCTTCTCTTAAAGAGCTGAAGGGGTGAGGAGCAACTTCATTGGACTAGCACAGACAGCTAATTGAACTGGCTATATCAATGTATTAGAAACATCATTACCTCACATCTGATTATCCATGTCTCAAATTTGGAGCTCCTGGACATGCAAATCACCCTCAAGAAATCCAGCTAATACTTCATTGCCAGCTACAGATCCACATCGATATCCCCAAAGACCATGGAAATTACCTTAATACCATTAAGGCACTAAATATTAAATTAAATATCTTATTCATATGGACTTTGGTTACCCAAACATTGATTGGTACACTTATACCTCTAAAAATAGTTATACTCATCATATCCTAGTCTTTGTTAACAACAATTCACTGGACTGCAAAACTAATCACTAGAGGCTCTAACATACCTGACCTGATTCTTACCAACCTAGCCCTCCCCTGTACCCCACCCCACATCTCCTCATCTCTGGTTAAATCATCATCTTCTCCATCAGGACTAGTTGCACTACCCCATCAACAAATGAGAGCCTCTTTAGGGATTTCTCCAAGGCAAACTTACTTCAGCTTGTAAAAGACATATGCAAACTTCCCAAGAATCCCTTGTAAATAGACCCTGCTGAGAAGGCTGCCACATTCATCTCTGACCTTTACCAGTACCTATACTGTTGCATAGAAAAGTCATCACCATCCTCTCTAAATATAGTGTTAAATTCAGGAATAACCCCTCTGTTTGAACTCCTGTAAAAAATAAATTGTATAACAAAAGAAGGAAATAGTGAAAAGTTGCAAGAAGCATCCCATCCCCCCATGTCAATAACTCACTAAAACATACCATCAAGGAACTTATGATCACTATTAGAAACTGTAAAGCCTCTACTTAAACCTGTTCAACAGCAATTTGTTGACAGAGTTTGTTCTTGATACCTGTAGAACAGACACTGTAACTCCCCTACACAAAGGTGGTCTGTCTACATACCCTGGTATTATATACCTATCAGCTTCACTAGCATTATATACAAAGCCATGCAATGAATGCATACATAGGCAACTTAATTAAACTAGACCTCATTTTGTGAAGAGGGGATTGTGTTGACTAATGTCGTCAAATGTGGGCATGGGTATTTGCTGGTGATAACTGGGATGAGGACTTAGCCTACTTTGACCTATATTACGTAACCATGCTAATGGTTGGAGGGATCTAGGTGCCCATATTGGCCAGTGTATACATGCCATAAAGCCCAGCATCCCTGGGACAATAAGCTATTGATCAGCCAGTGTCCAGTTGTCCAGCTTGGGTTACCTGAGATATCTCTGTTGAGCAGAAGATGGACATAAAACTGATCAACCTTTCAAAATGGAACTAAGGATTGCTATGCTCAGCAAAGGTTCATTTTTAGAATTTAGCTTGAAAGTGGATGACATGACAGCATCCCCTGTATCCAGAAGACAAGATGGAGGGGCAGTGCCACAAACCCACTTGGCGTGGGATCCAGTGTCTACTACTCAGGAGGAGGTGGACAGACTAGACATGATGTGAGAACTGTGATGAAAGAAAGGCTTTAGAAGAAAGACAGTGAGGGATATCTTTAGAATTAGTGATAGACTCATGGCAATCAGACTCCAGTGCAAGGATAGGGCATTATTCAAAATCTCTGCCTATGTCCCAATGCAGGGATGTAATGGCAAACAAAGGACTGCATTCAAGCAGCAGTTGCAGGACTTACTAGATAAAGCAGGACAACATGAGTTAGTGTTGATAATGGGGCACCTGAATGCACATATTGGGACAGACAGAACAGGGCATGAGGACTGCCTAGGTCCTCATAGGTGGGGAGACAGGAATAAAGAGGAGGCCATTCTAGACTTCTATCTGGCAAATGGCTTGATGGTTACGAATATATGGATCAGCAAGAGGGACAGTCACAACATCACATATAAGACTGGCCAACATGCAACTCGGGTAGACTTTCCCTTGTAAGGAAAAGGCACTGGGTTAGAATTAGTGATTGCAAAGTTGTCCCACAGCATAAACCACTGGTTGCCACAATCAGCTGCAAGCAGCGATCAGAGAAGGCTCTAAGGTCAACTGAGACCAGGCTGAAGACTTGGATGCTGACTGGAGAGAAAGCACAAGAGTTCAAGAAAATATTCAAGGCCCTAGAACCTCATAAAGAAGAGGAAATAGATAGAGATAAAGAAGAGTGTCAGCACCTCAAAACAGCATGTGTTAGGACTACAGAACAGATATGTGGCTGGGCCAAGTATGGAAATAAGGTACATAAGGAAAGCTGGTGGTGGAATTCAGAAGTCCAGGAAGTCATCAAAAGAAAGAATGAAGGAGTGCAGGAAAAAGTGAGAGATAGAAAAGATGGACCAGGCTAAGACAGATCAGGCTAAGAAAGAATACTGGTTTGCTAAGAAAGAGGCAAACAGAATATTTGCAATAGCAAAGAATAAGGCATCAGAGGCACTCTACCAGCTTCTGGAAAGTGACTCAGTAGATGACACAAAGGAACTCTATTACTTTGCAAGGCAAAGACAGAAAGATAAAATAGGATAGTTATCAGACACTCTTTAAATGATGCCAGCAGCAACCTGCTCACCAGTCCACAGGACATCAACGGCAGATGGAGGGAGTACTCCCAGCAGCTTTTGAATGAAGAAAACCCCACATAAACTGTACTGCCCCAGATATAGCCTACAATGAGAAAAGTGGAGGAGCCCACCTCAGAAGGAGTAAGAACAGCACTGATGGACAACATTTTGGGTGAGTTAGTAGAGAAATGGCTCCTGATGGTACTCATAGCAGTATGTAGAGAAAGGCATATTCCAGATGACTAGAGGATAACCATTGTATTGCCAGTGTGCAAGAACAAAGAGAACATCCATAACAGTGGGCAGTACAGTAGTGTCAAACTCCTGTCACACTGCATGAAAATTCCAGAGAGGGTTATTGATAAATGAGTACACAACGTAGTAAAAGTAAGATGGGAGATGAGCAGTTCGGATTAAGATCAGGTTGCAGCACAACCAACCTGATGTTTGCAGTGAGACAGATAGTTGAGAAGAAGCTAGAGATGAAGAAAGAGTCCAACTGGGCATGCCTAGAGTTGGAGAATGCATATGACTAGGTCCCAAGAAAGCTGACTTGGGTAGTCCTGTGATGGTTCAAAGTCCCAGAAATGTTAGAATGAGTGCAGACTATATATAAGGACCCACTAAGAATAATACAAACAGTGTTCAGACTCACAGAGGGATTCTCAGTGAGAGTGAATGTGAATCAAGGTGGATTGTTAAGCAAACAGGTATGAGGGGGCAAGAGCTCCTGCACCTAGTGAGCTTCACTGAAAAGGTTACAAAGGCTGTGGAAAGGGGTTATTCCATGCAAAGGGGTTATTCCATGCACACTGCTTATCTTGACCTGATTATGTTTTTTGATAGTATTCCCTATGCTGCAGCTGTTTAAAAAATAGGCAAACTTAATCTAAACCCTATGTTGTTCACTGGACTGTAAACACTATCATTATGTAAAATTGCAATTAGTGGGGTACCACAGGGATCCATACTAAGCCTTCTCTTGTTTGGTATTTATTTTGCACAACATCCAAGCCAATATTCCAGAAGTACGGCTAACCAAGCCTGCTGCTAGCAGAGGTCTGGGTATTGTTATCCTCTCATCCACTGATATAAAACTGTTCTAGCAAGGGCTGGAATATGTACATATGTGGTGTACTGAAAACAGTCTAAAATTATATGCAAAAAAGTCCAGTAAAGCAGCATTTTGCAAAAAAGTTGTTCTCATCTCATATGTTAAAAATGGTACTCCTGTTCAGATGGTCATAAGAGATATGGGTACTTATGTGGACAACCCTCTCATATTTGATCATCATGTTTCTACCATAGTCTAGAAACATTTCTATCTGTTCCAGTTAATTACCAAGGGAGTATTTTCAAGAGCCAAAATACTTATCCTACTTCTGTATTCTTCCATTATTATACCCATCATCCAAAACAGTGTCCACTTACGTTTCTACAAATGCAAGCATATTGTTCAACCAGGTAGGTCCCAAACATTTCTGACCAAAAAAATTAAAATACTTAAATCCTTCAACTATCCCAAAATATTGGCACAACTTTGTTTATAAGTGGTACCAGCTGTTCACTGTGACCTGTGTCTAGCTTTTTGAGACATCAAAGACCCAGTCCTATCTGACCTCCTGTTTCTTTGCAAAACCAGTGCATCTACCTATACTTTGTCTAGGAGGTTTTTGGGGTTTAGGAAGGTTACATTTAAGTGCCTCAGCATATGTAGGTCTATGTGTCTGATTTGAACTGTCTATGATGAATGCAGCATGTGGTCTACTGACAACCTGATTGACATTAGGAGTGCTTTTATGTGAGAGCTTTGCATCCAGTAACATTGTGTAACTACGTCTTTCACATACCTACCAGTTTGCTTGAGAATTCGCTGGTTGTCAGTAACTCAGCATGTTTTCAACATACACACCCAGATCGTAACTTTTGAGAGGAGTGTCCTTGATAACGTATGAACTAGCAATGCTCCGTTTTCCAATAATAACAACACAGCGCTTTCAACACTGAGAGTGAGCCCATGGTCATTACATTAGACTTCAGTCTTATCTGTTCCTTGTTGCAGTATCTAGGTATCAAAAGACTCAATGACAACCATGAGTTTGTGGTCATCAGCAAACCCTATCAACTATATCACCTTAACCTCAGCTTTTACATCTTAGAAGAAGATGCAAAGGAAGGGGTGGAAACTCAGGAAGGAGCCTGTGGGTCATCACTTGTAACATTTTGTGTCTGGAAGGCATTGCCCCAACCTTTACTATGTAGGCTCTGTCAGTTAGACAGTTATCAGTCCAATGAATAATGGAAAGGTTGATGAGTAGCTAGATGAGTTTATCAATAATACCTGCATGAAAAGTTGTAGTGAAGGCCTTGTCCATGTCTAGATGTGTAATATGGGAAGTCTGAATCCCATCCAAAGTTTCAGTAACCTTTTCAAGGAAATCTATCAACTTGAATAGAAACAATATGTTTTTCACAAAACCAAACAGATTAGGATCTGGTGCCTAAGGATTGTTTATGTCCTTGTTTTGAGTTTTCTAAAGATATAGTCCATGACTCTGTAGATAATGCTGGTGAGGCTTATAGATCTATACTTACCATGGTCAGCAGAAGATTCACATTTACAGAGGTAAAGCAGTTGACCCAAGAAGTACTGTACTGCTTGTAGGACTGGTAGCAGAGGAAGACAAAAACTGAAAACATTTAATAAATAAAAATGAATTGTGGCACACCATAGGAATCCCTATAGGACCTTCATAACTACAGTAACTCCATTGGTGTGAGAGAATATGAAGGTAAATGCATGAGACCTTTTACATACTATAGGAAAATCTGCAAGAACATAATATATCAGGAATAGGTGGGAAATTATGAACCATTCTATGATAATGAGAGAAGTTCTATAAATATTAGGACTTCAATCCAAAACTTATACAATTAAGTATTAAGGTCAGGCACAGCTACAAGCTGTTTGTAAGATAGCAAATTATGAGCAAGTGTTGCTGTTACCATACCCAGTCAGGGAGGTACCTTATGTTAATCATAGTCAAAGATTTTAAGACAACAGGAATATGTGAAAGGAAAGAATGCATTGTTAGCTGGATACTTGATCAGATGTGAGAAAATATGATTTCTGACAAAAAGCTGTAGCAGAAATGATGCTTGGCTGTAAGCTGCTATGGAGATTTTCCCTGCCATAGTGTGGCTTATGTTTATTTATATTTAACTTAACCATAGTAGCCTTGCTCAGGCTGTGTTTCCTATCAGGTTTGTCTGCTTTGTATTGCTGTTCATGATGTGTTGTGATGAAAGTGCTGAGTCAATGATCACTGTTTTTGGTACAAAGAGTGGGAGTGAATTATGAGATTTGTAGTCAGCTAAACTGGCCACAGACATAAAGCCATGACTAGGATCTAGTTGAATTGAGTGAAGTAGTGACGCATGCACCTGATGTAGTTGGCTTGGTGGGGAGGGGGGGCTGCTCACAATTTCTTGCGGGTGGTGTTCTGTGCATGTTTTCCAGGATTGAAGTCTTAGTGGAGACGGGATTTGCACAGGAGCGGGCCCATCCTTCAAAGACGGCAGAACCAATTGACTACACCACACACAGACAGAAGTTTGGACATAGATTGCAAACTGACATTGCATGTTGACCCCTTGAGCATTACTGTACATGTACAGGATTGACTAGGGTTAAATAAGAAAACCCTAGTGTCCAAGTACACTGATGACAGAACTCACTTATGATCAGTTCATTCCTTGCCCCAAGGAATGAATAGGCTGTGAGATTGTCTCTTCCAAGGGGGAGCAACAAGTTCATTGTACAACCAGGAGGGTAGAACAGGGCTTGATGATGAGTGCAGGAAGGCAGAACCAAAAGAAAAGAAAAAGAAAGAAAGAAAGAAAGAAAGAAAGAAAGAAAGAAAGAAATATGCACATTGATGGGTTTTTTATAGTTTCTGTGACTTTGTGCAGTCTCAGAGTTAGTGGAGATGAAAAATGCAAGGCACTCATACAAAAAGATATATATATATATTATCTGTATTTTCAGATTAGTTTTTTTTTTATTTATTCTTTTATTGCAGTTTTACAAGTGGGATTGGGATTCAATTCCTTTAGTTGCAGGCTACCAGCATTGCAAGGAGATTTTGCCATGCATTTAGAATATGGGAAATGTGAAATGAGTTAATATAGTGGATGCATTAGCGAGCTTTATCCTGTAGTACTGAGTTTGATTCCTTCCATCCCCACATGCATACAGTGTGATTCTCAACAAGTTTAATCTGTGCTCTCAAGCTTCCCAGGAAAAGACCCCCCCCCCCACACACACACACACACACACACACACATATCTGTTCTTGCCAAATAAATAAATACAATTCTTTTTGGAGTCAGACTAAATACTATAACAGAAGGAGAGAGATCAGCATACATACTTTACACAGACTGACAGGAATGGTGAAAGATAATTTCTAAAAAATAAGACTGCAACTTAACATTAACCCTAATCTGTTCGTTTATGTATCCGTTTGTGTGCAGACTTTTTTTGGGGGGGGCGGCTTAATTATTACAAATATTTTTTCAATAAACAGCAATATATTTTAAATATAAAAAACTGACATTCTTGATAATGTTCCAATTGTTTCAACTATAGCAGGTTCTACATTCAGAGGACTCTGCTCCTCAAACACATCTGCATCTTCTCATGGATTATTATTAAAGTAAGTCAACAGACAGACTTGCTAAAACACAAGATATAACCTCTGTAAGAAAAAAGACAGGCTCATTTTGGCAACATGCTGTGCATCATTAATTTACTTCTGCTGATAATTTCTATGTTTGTCTTCAAAGTGATTAACTTTGATCACAGAGAGTACACACAGAAAATGCTTTTTTGTTCCACACCATGAGTAATCCATTTGCTTGGTACAACCGTAATTAAGTGGTGCTCTTTTTACAGATACCAAGGGAAATTAATGCACCAAGTAGAAATATTTTACTGTACATCTCTCTGCAGAACCAAACTAAGCAACAGTTAGCAAAAGTGTAAATGTATGCAAATAACCAGAGAGAATACTTTATGTGCTGAAATAACCATATAGGCAATTAAACTTAATGGTGCTTATTTCTACCTGGAGATAATTACGTTTCACAGTGCAGGCATATGTAGAACTTAATGATAAAATCGGAGAATTAACAATGTACCAGAAGGAAATTCTTTGGGGTAAGCAAGCTTTTTTGCTTGGTTGCTTCTTCCTATGTTTATGATTCGAAGAAGAAATATCAAATCATAAAAAATGGTATTGGGACTCAGGTTTCTCATTTACAAAAACATTTTACTTTTTTACCTCAAGTCTATTTCACCATTTCTTCTAGTTGAATTACGTACATAAGTCCTATGTATAAAATGTTAAATAAGCTTTAGCTGAAAGCTACAGTTTGTATTATCATATGCTAATTGTGGCATACCTCTCAATCTTCCCTGATGCTGTGGAACGGCCCTGATCTTTGCCTCATATTTTGCCCTGACCCTGATAAGTTTTTTCTAGTAAATGACTAACAATTGCTGGCACCCAATAATGTCAGGCATTACAGTTTCTTACTTCATTTTGTTCAGAAAATACATGTTAATGCCAAACCTGTTGTCCTATTAACTTTCTACATAAATTAAGAGTAATATTTAAAAATTGCCCCCAATTTTAGGCACACGTCCCTCATTATTTTTGGCTCTATCTCTAATTCTTGAGTAAAAGAAGCTGAGAGGTTTGATTTACAACTAGAAAAGGCCTACTATGAAAGTGTCTATTTTTAAGGATATCTTTTATTCAGTCACCCAACATGCAGCTAGAAATTTTGAGAATCTAACCTGAATTTACTGTTTGTAACTCATCAATCCAAATTCTATGTTATACGTCAGCTATAACTGATTTTCTGATGTAAGCAATGCTCTACAGAATGCTTATTTGTTTAAAAAAGATATCTAAACAAATGAGACTCCCTACAGTTATAAAATGGTTGAGGCAGGCTCTTTCAGCAAGTGACACTGTAGCTGTTAAACTGGGCGTTCATATTTGACTCAGTTCATGAAAATAGGTTTATTGTATGACAAAGCCATTCCCTGTTGCACTGAATGGAAACTATATGGAATACCTTTTCTTAATTTAAATAATACCATAAACACTTTGGAATACTTATTGCTGAAAAATGGAACAAACCAAGGGTGGAAAGCAATTTAAATCGTACTTCTAAATGAAGTATAAAACTGGAGAACTGGTTAACATTTTCAGCTTTTTCCAGGCTGTAGTTGCAGTAACATTGGTATAAAGCTGGTGAATGAATTAATATTAAATCAGCTTTTTCCAGCCTGAAGTTCAGTGACATATGCAAGTGTTATTGATGTTAATGCAGTGAAACAGGGTAATATCTTAGAATTCTTTTCTTTATTGTTCCTAAATGAATCGGTAAACATTGCAGTAGAAAGCACTGGATGCAGGCAGATTATTTAGTTATTTAATTTATGTTTTACTTTTTTTACCAATTGCTTTTAAATTTTTCACTAATAATGCTTTCTAATGAGATAGTGAATGTGTCTTACAGTAGCAATTTTAAGTATGTTACTGAGGAACATTATGTTTTGCACTGAAAATGGCTAAACTTATTCGTGGGGGTAGGATGTATGAGCCAGCAAATGGCCATCAAGCTGGCTTCTCAGTGGTAAAGTATGTAGGTAATGTAGGTGCGTGGGTGACTGTCTGTGAGGGGGTTGCAGTGAGTTGCACTGTATGCGACTGATAACAGCAAGGTGAAATAACACTACTGTGCTCATTACCACTTATGACTTTTGAGCTGTTATGACTCCTAATTTTGCCAAAAGTTTACATCTTAGATATTGTTCACTAATACTGAAACAAGGGTGATAAAAGGGTGTGTGCAGAAGCATACAAACTGAATATTAGCTAACTTGCTGAGCTCCCCCCATCATAGCCTGTGACATACACTGTAAAAAAGAAGATTCAGATCTAAATATAATCTAGATGGATGTTAGATTCTACTGAGTAGAACGCTGAATCATTTAGGGTTGAAAATCACATGTTACTTTTGAAATTATATGGCTTTGATGATGACACCTCATGGTGACAGACAAGACAACTTCAGAGAGCATCACTGAAGACATTATAGGCCAACACTAAGGGAATCTGGCTAACAAAGTTTGCAGATGACTGCAAACTGGGAGCCATTATTGAATCCCCAAATGATGTGGATATTCTACAAAAGGGCCTTACAGAAACAGATGCCTGGTACCAGAGCCATGGGCTCAAGCTTAATGCCAAGAAATGTATAGTTATCCCCTTTGGAAAAAAACATGTACCCATGAATTACCACATAGGTGTCAGGACACTATACATCGAAAGTGTGATGAGAGACTTAGGGACACAGGTGGACAGTGGTCTCACTTTCGATAACCACATTGCCACAACAGTCAGGAAATCCTTCTATGTGGCACACCTCATCACTAAGGGCTTTTCATCCAGAGAAAAAGAGGTCATTGTCCCACTATACTCATCCCTCATTAGACCCATTATAGAGTGTAATGCCCCGTTTGGTATGTACCTCACAAGACATCTGCAACAGCTGGAAAGGCCACAGAAATACCTCACTAAAAGAAGCACAGGCCTAAAGCAGATGCTATATGCTGATCGTCTAACAAAACTCCAGCTATACTCTGTGGCATATCGTCTACTCAGAGGTGATCTCTGCTTAACATACAAGGCCATGTCAAACCCTGAGCTGTTGGACATGCTCCACTTAAAGAAATTCCAATCCCTCAGAGCCACACGCTCCAGGGATCTATACCTTGTCATCACAATAAACAAAACATGCTGGAGGGATAGGTTCCTGACCAAGAGACTCCCCATACCCTGGAATAGACTGCCCATACATGTCAAGCAGAGCGCCTCATTGGCCCTCTTCAAAAGGAACCTTGATGATTGGATGGGAGATAGGAAATTCACCCCGGGGATCATGTCAGTCACCCTGCTAGACAGGGGCCCAGAGAAGTAAATATTGTGGGAAGAAATATCCAGGGAATTGTTATGGCTAGGCTTGCATAGGCCCTAGGGCCGATAGCCTAGTACCAGCCTATGAACCTATGAACCATCTAGCCGTAGAAGAGCTTTAGAACCTCCAAAAAGATACAGTAGCAGATACTAAAGACATTAGATATGCAACTGCTAACCATGTTAACACATCTCATACAGTTATAAAATGCATTACCCTACCTCATTTTTCACAAGGACAGTTTGTTTGAGAAAAAAAATCCTTTTTTTATGCCTAAAATAGTTTCAGAGTTTACCTTGAGCCAGATTATTAATCTTCCTTTATTGTTTCTAGAACCTAAAACAAAGGAGAAGGAATCCTTCATACTCTGGATATCCACAGGCAGCTCAGATACTACTCGAAAAAAATCAAATCCTTCAGGAAAGTCAGTCAGCTATTTGTCTCCCATGAAGGTAAGAAAAAAGGACAAACGTTGCAAAGAAGCAATTTTGAGATGCTTTTCTCATGTTTTTTTCTTTTGGTTATGCTCACCATAACAAGCCACTTCCAGGAAGTGTTAAGGCCCGCTCTACCAGGACTTTGACTTCTTCTGTGTTTTTCTAGAAAGGGTTGTACTCAAGAAGTATTCTAGAGCCAGCAACTCGATATTCTGTACATACTTTTACAAAGCACTACAAAATAAATTATTTTTCCAGGTCCAGAACAGGCTTGCCTAATTGCATTCTCTGAGGGCTTCTCCCTATTTGCTTCTAAGCCACGGTAATCTACTCCAATAGCGTAGCCTACTGCAAACGTGATGTAATGATGAACATATTATGGTTGTGTAATTAAACATACCATAACAGCAGATATTTAAATAGGTCACTGCTACAGTAGCTGCTCCCTCCCTCCACTCCACCCCCTTTTTTTGTTTATTTATGCCTTTTCAGGGTGTGGGTGTATATACCTCTGTATATATAGTTATTCTTGTTTTCCTTTCCTAGCCTTTCATCATTCTAGGGCTATTGTCTCCCTTCTTGGGGCAAGAAAGCTTTGCATTTTTTCATGCTCTAAATTCCATTTATTCAGTTCTGCTCAAGTTTCTGGCTATTAGGATACGTGGAGGGTGCCCTTATGCTTTAAAAACCTGGCCGGATGGTCATATCATGGGCAGGATAACCCATATAGGTTAGGTAACTGTAACAATGACATCTACTTTTATAGTACGTTTACTTATACAACTGTATTTTCTGATCGAAAAAGCATTAAATATTAAAAAGATATATTTAAAGTATTAGTCTATAGTTACAACCGTAACAATATTTATTTCTCAAATAAAATGATATTTTTTGCCATTTAAAATATCATAATTAAAAAAAAAACAGTTTTTCTAAGTAAAGACAGACGTCTACATATTCCTGATTGTTATTTGTTTTCATTTCATACTTTTGCTGGTGTGGTACGTACAATTATACTAAGTAACAATGTGTCTTTCCTGAAATTTTTACAAGAAAGTCTGAAAGTATTACATTACCAGGTCATTTGTAGGTAGGATCAATTTAAGGCCAGAATACTCATTATATATAGAGAAACTACAACATTGTCAATCCTTACAGTTAAGGGTAGCATACTGTGGCTTTATAAGAACATGTATAAGTATTGTTAAAACATCACAGCTAAAATGCTGTATACTTTTATATAAATTTGAGATTTTCATGTTTAATGTTGTAGCTTATAAATGTATTTACAGTGAAAATGTCACTAAAATTTGAAATGCAGCTGCTTAATTGTCTACGAAGCTAGAAGCACACTCTAAGGAAAAGATACAGCGAATGTGACAGTTTATTTCATTAAAAATGTCCTAATAACTTTAGTCACACCACGTTGAGCATGCAGTAATTTATAGAGTGAGAATTGAAATAATCAGAAGCAGTCTGTGTTGGGGACAAGATGCTCTGGAAGGGGTTAAGCACAGCCACTGTTAGCAGAGGATCTGGCAGAGTAGGCCAGGAACCCCTCTCCACAGTCTAGCAACATAGTGTAGCTAGGGTGGGGCAAAGGGGGCAGGAAATACAGGAGGGAGATATCAGGGACATGATTGAGAAATGCAGAGAAGCCACCCCAGGATGGAGGCATTGGAGATATGATCGAGAAATGCTGATGGATTGTTAATGCTGTGATGGTACTTATTTTTGTACCAGCATTTCTGGATGCTTAATTTTGAAACTTATCTCTGGCAGTACTGAAGTACTTCAGTGCTCTGTGTCTGCTATAAGATTTAGCAAGTCAAGAGACTTGGTGGAATTTAAAAACAGAAGTTTGGTTTTTTTTGTTTTCGATCCTCAGCTTAATTGAGAGGTGAGTTGCAGAAATGGGACTGGACTGGTTCTTGAGTTTTAGTAGCACCAGCCAGATCATGGTCCTGTCATTTTATGCTTCTCAATTTATACTTGAGGGTTACCAGCTTGGAAAATTCATCTGGGTACTAGAAGTGCCTCCAAGGAAACAGATTTGCACTGTTGTATGGTTGAGGAGAACGATGGAAAGGAGAGATGCTATAACACCAGGAAACATGCTATATTGTGCATGGAGTGTTGTCATTATGCTCCAAATTCAGAAATAATGAACCTGTTATATTCTACTGCAGTGTTAGACCTGACTGTAAAAGTTTAAAGGTGTGTAATACACCCTAAGCACTGTTACAGTCGGGTATAAGGGAAGGGATGATCCTTCACTCTCATTGGTTCCTGAATATCATTCCTCTGATGTCCACATAAGAAGACTACATGCAATACGAAGAGTTATGATCTGGTCTCAGCAATCATGACCTGTTATTATGTGTTGTTGACATGAATAACAAGATTCACCTCTCTAGCTTTGCTCTCTAGGTGAATTTCTTGGTATCCAATTTGTAAACACATAACATGGTTACAATCGGAATCCTGATCATAGCCCTCTATATTGTGAAGCTTGTAGGAAAAAAAACAAGATTTTTTGAACATCAGTAAAAAAAAATGGGAAAAGGCAACTAACTTCTGATTAATGAAGATGGTGCAGTGTACAGAATTTTGGAATTATGTGGATAGCCTCCATATGTGAATATATTTTTATGACAAACTGCAGCATTGGTAGGACCCCACATAGAGATCAATAATCCAGAGGTTGACTGCAGTGCTTCCACAAGTTTTGTGGGTACCTAAAGTCAACTATCAAAAGTTAGTTGCATGATTGTGAATAATTTTACTTCTGCTTTTTTACACACAATGAAATCTTTGTCTCATTTTAACTTACTAACTTACTGACTGCACTTCTGGAAGCTGAAATTAGCCCTACTCTGCTTACTGTAGTGTTATTAGATAAATATTATTATAGTTTTGCTGTTGTTGTTGTATTGTCGTTCACCACTGACAATATCTAAGATAATACTACAGGTTGCCAGTTACTAATATTGGGTAGATAGAAACCAAATCAACTTATTATCTCAGTTACTGATTGCATATTTTGATTATTGGTGTCATTGCACATCTCCACTGTTACTACTCTACAGGTACTGCACTAATCAGTACTGGATTAACTACTTTATATCATTTTTGGCTGTCTGTTCTACTTGTATATATGATATGATATATCGTAAAAGGTGTACAGTAAAACAGTCCAGTTCACCAAAGAAAGTACATCATCAACGTTGTTAAAATCCAGATTCATTTATTCATACGACAAAGTTAAGAGCTTTCATCCTGCTCTTGTTCAGGGGAGTAAAACATCACTTTTCCTCCGCCACTTAAATACATTAATTCAGTAATTGAATAATTGTTAAAATTCCACAGTATTTAATTTCTTAAAGGTATACATATATAACTAAGGCACACATGGCTACCACTAGAAGCAAAACAAACCCCACCTAATAAACAGCCATTACAATAAACTAATGAACTAATGTATATATAACCAAATACAAATAAAACAACCATTGTTTTATTGTACACCTTTTACGATATATCATATATTCCATGTTATAAGCTAAATTCGCTGGTAGCTGGTGTTGCTTTTACAAGCCATCGAAGCAGCTCTATGCGTGTGGTGTTCATGGTAACTATTCATTTAGACTAACTTGTTATTGCTCTTCAATTACTGCATCATGATCCATTGGGTTAGACTATCTGCTGATCCTTATTGTTAACAGTTTAGTAGAGATCAAATCAGCCTACTGGGCAAAACTGTCCAATTTAAATTTGCACCTGTTACACATTAACTTTTTCCCCTACACATTACTTCCAATTTTACATTCTTTTTTGTACCTGTGCATACTACAGTAGTCGCATCTAATATTGTATCCTTCAGCCATATCCCATATTATCCACATTTTATAGTCCGATCCATTATAAGTTAAGATATTAAGCTATCCTACTTTCTCACAGACCTTATCCATGCTGTTCATTATGGAATATATTCCAGCCTGATAGCTCTAGCCTCATGCTTACTGAAAACACTTTATTGCTACCTCACAATATTTCAATATGCTGGAGTTGTAAGAATTTACTGAACTTGGAGGCCACAGACTCACCTCTGAACACATTCAGTAAGCACAGCCCATACATGCATGTATACACACACACACACACACACACACACACACACACACACACACACACACACACATGCGTGCACACACACCCATATGCGCAAACATGTGCGCTCGCCCACACGTGCACACATGCATACACACAAATGCACGCACACATGCATGCACACACACACACACACACACACACACACACACACACACACACACACACACACACACACACACACACACACACACACACACACACACACACACACACACATGCATGCACACACACACATAGGCATGCGAACATGCACATGCTCACACACACACACACACACACACACACACACACACTCACACACACACACACACACACACACACCCATATCGCAAAATATGCGCCGCCACCGCACACATGCATACACACAAATGCACGCACACATGCACGCACACAGGCACACACATACATCTCCACACATGCGCGCACGCCCACACACACGCACATACACACATGCGCACACACACACACACACACACACACACACACACACACACACACACACACACACACACACACACACACACACACACCACAGAAACATTTCCAGTAAACCAGCTTATGCTGAGGTTTTTTTAAGAGAACTCTGTCTAATCCTCCTAGGTTAAGGGCTCAGAGAGCTCAGTCACTAGTTCATGCAGAAGCATACTCACCTTCACCTTGAAGACCCACGATTAGCACATATATCTTTAAGAGTCATAGTTAAGCTCTTAAGACCCAGTGAGACTGCAGCTATCTAGTTTAATGTTTTAGTAATAGGCGACTCTATTGTCAAGCATATGTACACCACCATCACCAGACTAGATAAGAACAGGGTGACAGCTATCTTTCCAGTGTCAGCACTTAGGAGGTAACAGGGGATCTTTATACACTCCATCCTGACAAATATGATTATGGGCTGATTGTGGCCCTTGTGACAGTGAGTGACCCTATGTATTATACCTAGAGGGACATGCAGAAGGACATGACTGAACTTGCTGTGCATGTATATGAAGCAGGAAAGGCACTGGTCTGAGTGGTATTTTGCCATCACACAGAATGATGCTGAGATTCAAAGACAAAATAATTAACTATGTAGCTGGTGTCATTCTGTGGGGATCCACTATGTGTCATCTTCGGATAAAATGGCTGACAAACATTCCTACTTTACCAGGGATGGACAGCACCCCTCTCTCACCAAAACATTCACATTCTGGCTAAAGTCTTTTCTGCACTTATAGTCCACTTTTACACAGTGTCCATGTGCTGAACATTCCAACCTGGTAAATTTTAATTCGGAATATATTAAAGTGGTTCTATTCAACGCCAGAAGTAAAAACAAAACATTTCTGAACATGAGGCTCTCCTAAAACTAGAGCACATTGATGTATGTGTAATTAGAGAAAATGATTTCAAAACAATGAAATCATTCTCTCTGTTCCTAGATTTAGTACCTATCATGTCTTCAGGCCAACTGCAATTGTGAGGCAGCATTAGTATTCATCAAGGATATCATTACCTCAGAACAGATTCCTTAGGACACAAAATCTGAATTTCTAGATGGCCAACAAACCTTAAACAAGATTGATTACCTCTTCATAACTGGTTATAAAACACCCACTATGTCCCCTTCTGAATGCAATAGATATCTTAACTCCTTAGCTGAAATCCCCATTAAAAATTCCACCTTTCTACTCTGGGACTTCAACTATCCCTCAATAAACTTGGTGACCTACACTGCCAGTGATCCATACCCCAAATGTTTTTTTGATGTTATAAATGATAACTCCCTTTTAAAAATAGTTCATCTTTCCAGTATTCTTGATTTATCCTCACGAATATGCCATCTTCTTGTACACTTCCATGTGCAACATCTTCCTTTGTTAAATCAGAGCATAACTCAATGATCTTTTTCTTTAAAACTGGTGATACTTCCCGTGCAAATATCTCTGTACTGAGGGACATCTAAAAAGCAAACATTCTTCAGTTACTTGATGACCCAAATAAATAAATTCCACTGTAATCCTCATCCATTGAGTCCCATTAATAAAGTCACTGTCAATGCCTCTGACTTCTACTCTCATTTAAGCTGTTGTACTGATAAGGTACTCCCCAGTCACACCAAAGTTATATTGATAAGATAGTCCCTAATCACACCAAAGTTATATTGTTAAGGTAGTCCCTAATCACACCAAAGTTATATTTATAAGGTACTACCTAATCACACCAAAGTTATATTAATAAGGTAGTCCCTAATCATACCAAAGATAATGAGAAATGTTTATCAAACCTCTACGGTGGAATTCTCATATAACTAAATAACATAACAAGAGAAAGAAAAGAAAGAGAGAAGTAGTGGTGCAGTAGGTAGAGTTATTGTCTCACAGCAAGATGTTCCCTAGTTTGAGTCTCAGCTGAGGTGCCTCCTGTGTAGAGTCTGCATGTCCTCCCTGTGTTTGCATGGGTTTTCTCTTGGAGCTCTAGTTTCCTCCCACATTCCAAAGACATACAGTAGGTGGGTTTGACAGTCTAAATTGCCCATAGGTGTGAGTGACCATGTATATGTGCAATATGAAAGAACAATAGGAGCAGAGCTAGCCACCTGGTGGTGTGAACATTGGCTCTAGATGATTGTCACAGAGGAAGTGGCACCCCCGACCCCATGTGCAAAAATGGGGAAAAGGGGGTGTGGATGAATGACTTGATGGACTTAACAAGGGAAAGACATTACTTAATGCTTATAAGAAGCCTCATTCTGCTTACTTTAACAGCACAGTTAAGCAAACCAGTAAAGAGCTTAAGGGAACTATTAATAACATCAAAGATGAATAGGAATTTAAAATACCCACTAAAACTAAAAACAGCTACATCTTTCTTTAACTATGTCAAGAAGGTAAACACTATTACCCAACAATGTTTGTACTGCCCACTCTGACCCAAGCAAAATTGCTAATATCCTAACTAGCTTAGTGTAAATCAATCTCCCCCTGCAATTTTAGCTATTTCACAGTCACCCCCCTAATTACTGTGTAAGAATTCATCAGCCCTCTCACAAGCTAAGAACACTCCATTCATGGGCCTAGATAACATGCTGAGCTGTTTGATTGTCAGTGTCAGATATGGCATATCTGAACCTCTTCATAACCTATTCAATGTATGACATTCCAGCTGTTACATTTCTCAGGCCTGGATAACAGTCATAGTAATGCCTTCAAAGAAGGGTGACTTAACCATTGACCATGGTAACTAAAGACTCATCAGTCACACTAGCCTCTTATGTAATATTATGGAACATGTTATCTCAGACCTGATTCATGTGCATATTGAAAATCTGTTATCCCCAGACCCTCACCAATTCAGATTTGACAAAGGAAGGTCCTGCCCATGGGGGGAATCACAGGGGCATATGTCCCCCCATGAAAGTGTATGCTCCCTGCGTGCCCCAGTCCCTGAAATACTAAATGTCTCTTGCCCAGTAGAGCACATACAACTATGTTTACCACTTTCTACCTGCACACTCAAGCAATGTTGACTCTCTTGTAGGTATTTATAAAGTATGACTAGCCCAGAGATGTACAGAACACTTGCATGTTACCCCTATCCATGATGGACAAGGGTGCTAAAGCAGAGTTGAATTTATGGCTACCCATCAATTCATCCATATTATATTTAAATACTGAAAGATAAGTACTTTGCTTTATATGGAGAGGAAGATGATTCCAAAGAAACAGTATTATCTGTGATGCATGTCTATGTCTCCATCAAGAGATTTAGATGTGCAGTAGACCTGACAGAATAAAGACTTTTTGTGGAGAGCAAGTTCAAAACTGCCCTTGATGCAGCACCATCTGTATTAAAAGACACCAAACATTTTTACAATGTTATTTTTGATTGCACCACTAACTTTGAGACTTTCCCCTGGATTTACGAAGCCCTTTATTGCATGCAGGATTAGTCTAAGAGCTATTTTGGCAATATGGCCGATGTGCGATCCAGCAACGAGCTCCCGGGATGTGCACGTGAGCTCTTAGACTAATCCTGCATGGACCGAGCTCCTGCATGCAAATTACCCTCATTTGCAGGTGAAAACCATGCAAATGAGGGGGATTTGTCATCCAGGAAGCTGGCAGCTGTCCGTGCAGGACAAGTGCAGTCTGCAGAAATGTACTCGGTTAGTAACCAAGTACAGTTCTGCAAACTACGAAACGGAGCTATGACAACTCCAAATAAAGGCTGCATATCATTGAGGAAGCATGCCAATGGGCAAGTAGAAGGCCATTGGCATTGCAAACTGTTTAAAAAATAAAAAAAATAACTTTTTTTTTTTTCGCCGATCTCAGCTATTTAAGCATAGGGCAGTGGCCCGCAAACGGAATTGGGGGGAAAATAATAAAATAAACCTAAAATGAGCATTCTAACTAAAAGCAGTATTCTGCCATGCAAGTCAATGGCAGGCAGAAGACAACCTGGCCAGTGAGTAATGGTTGCTAAGGGGGAAGGCTCAGTGTAGGACATGTAACTATGCATTAGCAGGCAATCCTATGCAAATGAGGGGAAGAATAGAGAATCCCAGTTTCCCTGTTAGTGCAATCCTGCACCTAAGAGTTTAGGACTAGGAAAACCATGAGTGTAAGCCCTAGACATAGCTGACATCTGAAGGGAGTGTGTCAGGCATGCTGTAAACTAATTGGAGCACTGTGACTCGTGTTTGCCCTTAGCTAAGCTAAGGTAAGGCATGGGGTGTATCTAGGGCTGTCCTATCTTACACCAAGAAAATCATGGTGTACACAGGTAGAACAAGCCAAAATCTTGTAAAATGTTCTTACAGCATGTACACGTGTTTGCTTGGTGCACACCAGGTGTAAAAAAAAAAAAAAAGAAAAACAGGAAATAGCAGCTCTGTTCACATCTGAGCACTGTGTTTGCATGATGCACCCCCGGGCTTAAACAGGAAGGCAAGAGGAAGGGAAAACAGCAGTAGGAAGGTAATCAAGGAGAACTAGCTTAGCTGACAGGTGAAATGTATCAGAATCAGCCAATTACACAGGCAGCAGACCAGCCCAGCCCAGCACACCACTATAAACTATGCAAACATCTTTCCCCTTTGTTTTTCCAAAAAACTCTGCACCACCGGTGTATACGAATGGGGAAATATTACAAAATGAAAGCAAGAGACAAATGTTAGGGGCTGCTTTTGCTATCATAAACCAGCATGTGCAAGAGGCTGAGGATGGTGAGGATGTGAATTCTGCTGAGCAACCCACAGTGAGGAGACAGAGAAGAGTGTAGAGACCCAGGATAACCTACCAAGGGCTACATGAGCTGGAGATAGTGGAGCGCTATAGGGTGGACAAGGACCTCCTACAGCAAATTGTTGAGCTGTGCTGGCCACGCCTCACACACAGAACTAACAGAGGGGAACCTATCCCAGTGGATACCAAGGTATGTGTAGGCCTAAGGATACTAGCTACAGGTACCTTCCAAAGGCCATCTGGGGATATGATGGGGATTTCACAGGATTTAGCATCCAGGGTACTCCACCAGTTCCTGGATGCCATATCAGCACATGTCGGTAAGTACATATATTTCCCCATCACCTGTGAGGCTTTGGCCAGCATTATGCATCTCTTCCACCAAATAGCAGAATACCCTGAGGTAGTGGATGCAATAGACTGCACGCACATCTGCATCAAAGCACCACCTGTTGAGCTGGGTAGGGTCTGCATCAACCGCAAGGGCTTCCCCTCCATCAACTGCCAGGTCATGTGCGATGCCCAGGGCATAATAATGTATGTGTGTACTGGCTGCCCTGGAAGCTACCACAATTCCCACATCTGACATCTGACTCAGCTGTACCAGAGATTTTCCAATGGGGACATCCCACACGGTCACCTAGTGGGGGATGCTGGATATGCACTGGAGCTATGGCTGATGACACCCATCAGAAATACACACACATCTGAACAATAACTCCATAATGAGGTACATGCATAAACACGAATCATAATAGAGCACATGTTTGGAATGCTCAAGTCATGGTTCCGGTGCCTGGACACATCTGGTAGAGCCTTGCAGTACTCACCAACAACATATATCCAAATTGTCCTTGTATGTGCCATGCTACACAATATGATCCTGTGGAAACAACTGCAGCAGAAACAGCATGGGGCAGGGCCACACAGCCCCCCACCATTGCCAAGGCCTGCACAGGCACAGAGTGACTTGGAGGAGGAACAACCTCAGCCTGCCCCAGTTGGCAGAAGGAGGCATGCCCAGTATGCCCTGGCCTTGGCAAAGAGGCAACACATAGCACATGCACTGACAGAGGAGGGACCCAGGGAATAACACCTCTCTCTGACTCGCACATACAGTAAAAGGGATGCCAAACATGACACTATCTGGGCTCAACCATGTATAGGGAGTGTACTATCTACATCCAACATAGGCAGCCCTGCAACACCACCCTCAATACTGGGACACCTGCAAGGTGAGTGACTCACACATGCCAGTTGGGGGGGGGGGGTCACATACCCAACAACAGTTACAGCCAGCAGGATAGGTATGGACAAACACAAAAAATGATGTACTATGGCCTCTGAATGAGCCCTATGGCTAACCCCTCCCCCAGGCCTACACAGACAGACTACAGCAAGCCAGGCAGTTGGATGTAAGTTGTGAAGACTAGGAAGTTAGAAACTAATATGTAGGTAATTAAAGCTAAGATCTGTAGTACACTGGTATGCCTCTAGCCAGCACGACAGGTAAGACTACAGACTGAAATGGAGTACTCAACATTCCAGAACAGTCCTAGCAAATGTGTACAAGTGTCAGGTGTGCCCCCCCCATCCTAAGTACACTTATAGCAACAGTCAGGTGTGCCCCCCACTCCTGTGTAGAAATGTAGAAGTAGTCAGGTGTGCCCTCCCCCATCCTACATAGAAATATAGTAACAGTCAGGTGTGCCCCCCCCAATCCTGTGTAGAAATGTAGAAATAGGCAGGTGTGCCCCCCATCCTACATAGAAATATCTTAACAGTCAGGTGTGGCCCCCCCAAATCTGTGTAGAAATGTAGAAACAGTCAGGTGTGCCCCCCCGCTATGCAGAAATGTAGCAACAATCAATGCCAAATGACTGATGGATACCCTGCAGACACAGCATGCTACCAGTCGGTGTACAACACAAAGGTCAGCACCACAGTACAAACTACCTGGACTTGATCCACACATCCAATACAGATGGCCATACTGGGCATGCTCACACACAGAGGAATGAAGGCAATGTCAGTCAACAACATACTGAAAAGTCATACTGGGCATGCTCACACACACATGAAGGCCATGTCTGCAAACATCAGTGGACCAGACATATCTGGCAGTCACAGTTATTAGTGCAGACACATGTCAGTATGCACCACTCCTGCCTTGCACACACAGTGGATAGGAATACAGTCATATATATAAGGACAACACACTATAATAAGCCAAAGGTAGACGAACATAGATGTGTGGAAGAGGGTGACCATGAGAAGGAGTCATCTGGGCCTGTCTCACCCAGCACACAGCCAAAGGGCCCCAAACACATGAGGTGTAGATGTCACTCGCTGTAGATACTAGCCACCAGTATCTGTCAGCATGACAGAGTATGTGGTGTAGTATCTGTCAGCATGACAGACTATGTGGTGCACGTGCCAACTGTGCAATATGACTGTACAAGGAAGTAGTCATCTAATAGCTGTATACATGTACCTGTGACATATGACCTTGTGTGTGCCCGCATGTGGTATGTCAACCCCTACATGAATGGGTTATGGCCAATGCACAACCACCCTCCCCATAGCAGTATTATGACAAGCCTGCTGAGGTCATCCAATGTGAAATACACCTTTTGGAGAGTGGTAGCTCAGTAATCTCCATGACGCATCCCATAACTGCGTACTGCTGTAGTGGTAAACTAGTTAGGTAGTAGTTCTAACCCCAGACTTGGCAACTGTGTGTGTGTTTGTGTGCATGTTTGACTGTGTAGAGGGAAATGCTTTTTAGGCTACTCACACGCTGTACAATTCATATAATCAACTTTGGCAAGGCTGCTGATGTCACTCACCTAGAAATACACCTCTGGGAAAGTCATAGCCCAGTAATCTCCGTAGCGTGTCTTGCAACTGCGTACTGCTGTAGTGTGATAAAATAGTTAGATAGGTGTTTTAACCCCAGACCTGGCAACTGTGTGTTTGTGTGTGTGTGTCTGACTGAGTAGAGAGCAATGCTTTTTAGGCTACTCACACTCCATACAATTCATATACTCAACTTTGGCAAGGCTGCTAATGTCACTCGCCTAGAAATACACCTCTGGGAAAATTATACCCCAATAATCTCTGTAGCGCATCCTGCAACTGCGTATGGCTGTAGTGTGGTAAAGTAGTTAGGTAGGTGTTCTAACACCAGATTTGTGAATGTGTGTGCCTGACTGAGTAGAAAGCAATGCTTTTTCGGCTACTCACACTCCGTACAATTCATATACTCAACTTTAGCAAGGCTGCTGATGTCACCCACCTAGAAATACACCTCTGGGAAGGCTGTAGCTCAGTAATCTCTGTAGTGCATCCTGTAACTGTGTACTGCTGTAGTGGGATTTAGAACTGTGGTAGGGTTCCATCTCCACCCATTGCAGTTCTGGATGTTTGTGTGTGTTTCAATGTCTGTGTATGGAGCAATGCATTATAGGCTACTCACTAGCAGTGCATTTCAAATGCTCTACTTTGGCAATCCTGCTGATGTCATTCATTGTGAAATACACCTTTGGGGAAGTACTTTTCTAGTAATCCCTGTGGTGCGTCCTATAATAGCGCCATGATATAGACCTTGGTCAGTGGTTCTATACCCACTCATGTCAGTTGTAGATATTTTGTGCAGGTCTCACTATCTGTGTAGGGAGCAATGCATTTTAGGCTAGTCACTCGCAGTATAGTTGAAATGCCCTAGTTTGGTAATCCTGCTGATGTCATTAACTGTGAAATACATCTTTGAGAAAGGGATTTTCTAGTAATCCCTGTGGTGCTTTCTATAACAGCTCCAGGCTGTAGTGTGATATAGACATTAGGCAGAGGTTATATACCCATGCATGTCAGTTGTGGATGTTTTGTGTGTGTCTCACTGTCTGTGTAGGGAGCAATGCATTTTAGGCTAGTCAGTCACAGTACAGTTGAAATGCCCTAGTTGGGTAATCCTGCTGATGTCATTCATTGTGAAATACACCTTTGGGGAAGAATTCTCTAGTAATTCCTGTGGTGCATCCTGTAACAGTTCTATGCTGTAGTGTGATATAGACCTCAGTCAGGGGTTCTTTACTCACATATGTCCGTTGTGGATGTTTTGTGTGTGTCTCATTGACTGTGTAGGGAGCAATGCATTTTAGGCAAGTCATTCGCAGTACAGTTGAAATGTCCTAGTTTGGTAATCCTGCTGATGTCATTCATTGTGAAATACACCTTTAGGGGAGACTTTCTCTAGTAATCCCTGTGGTGTATCCTATAACAGCTCTACACTAGAGTGTGATATTGACCTTGGTCGGGGGTTCTATACCCCCACATATCAGTTGGGAATGTTCTGCATGTGTCTCACTGTGGGGAAGAAATACTTCAGTAATGTCTGTGGCACGTACTATCACTGTGCAGTGCTGTAGTATAATAAATTAGTTAGGTAGGTGTTGTACTCATAGACATGACAAGTCTGTGTGTGTGTGTTTGTAACTTGTATCCTGTGTAGAGGTGGTTGTGAGTGTGTGTGACACCTGTGGGCAATGTGGAGGGGGTTTGCTTATTTCTTTTATGTTGGCCCTAATATATCACAATGTCAACCATACAGGGATAACAGATGTAAATCAGCTGAGAGGCAGGGGTGCAAAGCCATACCCATACATGTGACATCAAGGCCAGCCAATCACAGTTAGCAACCCCACTATTACCCAGAGCACACACTCAACCCATGTGTCATATGCACACACATGCCTAGGCAACAGCCAATATATGGGTAGTACACTGCATATTGGCCACTGATTGTAACTATGCAGTGAAAGCAGTGGGCTACAGAGGACATGTCACCCTGCCCATCTGTCCAATATGCACGTACATGCAGGCAGTGCACCTCCACTTTGTTCCACAATGAACACCTGCACCACCTGTGGTGCCTTCACATGTGACTCACAACGGACATACCATGCCTGACATGCCCTGTATGGACAGATGACACTGACATCAGGGAATGCTGTTAGCATGCTATCAGTGTAGGTGCAGGGTAAACCTGCTGGACATTACCAGTTCCTGCCACAGGTGGGCAAGACTGGCACATCTGATGATAATCTGTGTTCACAACATGGGCCAGACATCCCAGGTACAGTTCTACATGTCACTGTACATGCATGTGGGAGGTGTGCACATCCCAGACACCATCCATGTCATGGACTAAGGAACACATACATGGCTAATGATGCACAGCATTGGCCACACACAATAGTCACCCAGGTGACTGGATGGGGGATGCAATACCCACCTGTGTTGGCAAATTCAGAAACTGCAGGCCTAAGCCACAATGCAGAGCATTGTCATGTGGCCTGATGCCAAGGTATACCCATCACCTACCCTTATACAGCCTGCTGGCAAAGTTGACCACCACACACCCATGCAGACATGCACCTATGCATGTCAGAACTGGCACCCTGTGTGTTCGTGTGTGCTGTATGATGCGTATGTCCACATCCATACTCACTACAACCCCTTGGGGCATACTGAAGCATGCTGTCTGATATCTGACACCTCCTCATACTCTTTGCCCATATGACCTCCATATGAGTGTGTGGTGCATGTGATACCTGCACATTGATGTGTTGTGGCAATCCCACTAGTGATGAGTTGCACTCCTGGCCCTGCCAAGTGTGTCATTGTATGTGCATCCCTGTGTGAGTGTGCCAGTGTTAATGCTGGCACCTGTTCATGCAGACAGGCACATGTACATCACCTACCGTATATCTACCATATCCCTGTTGCAGATGTCACTTACCATTACATATATGTTTTGAGTGCTCCACAGCAGGTAACCCATGTGGTGCATCCAATAACTGCATCAAACTGTGATAGCATTACGTGGTTGTCAGGGGTTTGATACCCTGTGCTGGTAGGTATGTGACATAAGCATGCTTCAGTCTGACATGTCTTTGCCTCTGTCTGTCTCCCCCACTCCCTCTCTGGTGGATGTAGAGAACCACACCTGCTTTGCTTGGACAGCAGCTATTGTATTTTAAGTGATGCTCATGATCAGCTGATGGCTTCTGCATGAATTGCAGCCCTCCCATAGCTGATTGCATGTGGAACAGCTGAGGTAACATTCCCATAGACAATTGCATGGAACCACACTCCAATACCTAGGAACATCATGGTGGTGTTGGCCCTTTTCAGTCACTGTGAGCAGGAACTAGATCTGTTGTTTAGCAAACAGCATCTCAGATGGATTGGGGATTTACCTCTAACAACATACACTGTGGGAAGAGGGCAACAAACAGGAGGGGGATGTGCCTGACCTGACTACAGACTGCAAGTGCTGCTATACTGCATTTGGAGTAATGTTGGCTTAACAGTGTTTGTCTGGATATGCCTGTCGTACATGTCACAATACCTGCTATGTCAGTTCCATGTATATGAGGAATCTCCATCTGCAGACTGGGCAGTGTTGTGCCTTTGGTTTCATATGTTAGCCATGGTGCATCTATCTGTGGAATGCAGAAGGTAGTGTGAGGATTGCAGTCTGTAGATGGTGAAGGCCATGACAATTACTGACTTCATATCCCTCGTAGGACATATGTTGCAACAAACCCCTTTACAATGGTAAATTTATGAGGTTATCAGGGGCGGCTTGTGGCATCGGACTGCCGGTCTGCAGCCCCCTCAGTAGTTTTGGTCTTATTTACATTTTTTAATTTACTGTAAAAAAAAAAAATCTTTTTTTTTAGTTTAAATTTCGAGTCCGTGACTCGAAAGTATCTTATGCGCATTGCTTTACCCGCCGGGTTGTAAACAGCTTTTTTTTTTTTTTTTTCTTTGCAGCCGGAGGAGCACATAAGGCATCATTGTGATGCCCAGAAGTCTATCTTGGCAGCGGTTACAAACCGCATAGACTTGAAGGGCTCGGACTGCGGTCCGCAGCTGGGCTAAAGCCTAAATGCTGCTGATTGGTTGTCGCCTCTTCCCGGCTTTATGTGCTGGGAAGAGAGTGAGAATCAGTCAGTTCAGTTTAGTGTAGGATTAGGAAATGAGCTTTCTTTTTTGCGATCATCTCATCATTGTGTTTTATTTCTATTTTTAATCGTTTTTTTGGGTGGATTATCGTTTGGACAGCGGGCAGCACCTGTGCAGAAGAGCAGAAGAAAGAAGAAGAAAGAGAAAAAAGAAGAAAGTACAGTGAAGGACGGGTGCAGAATAGATGTAAGTATGTTCTTAACCTCTCAGCTACAGCTATACTGGGCTTGAGTTAGGTTGTTTCTACTGAGAGGGGGTAGGGATCTGCCCACTTTAAATAGCTGTTGTAAAGATTACAGGATTATTCTAACAGCACCTAAGAACAGCTCACATTTCAGATCTAACCCTGCTTTTTTACCTCAGACTTTTGGCGATTTTAGAGCTGATTTTTTTTTTTCGTTTTTCCCCCTACTTTGAAGTTGGCTCCAGTTAAGTTAGCCGCATTGGATCCTACAACCTACTGTGAGACTCCAGTCTACAATCCGGATCTCTGTCCCAACATGATCGCAGCCCAGGCCAAACTAGTGTATCATCTCAACAAGTACTAGAATGAGAAATGCCAGGCGTGCAAGGCGGCCATTGCCAACACTATCCGGGATGTCTGCAAGGTGGTCTCTGATGTGTTCAAGGAGGTGGAGGTCCAAGAGCCGCACTTCATTAGCTCCCTGAATGAGATGGAAAATCGCTACGAGGGCCTCAAAGTCATCTCACCCACAGTGTTTGAGGTGGTACTCTATCTGAACCAGATGGGGGTCTTCAACTTTGTGGATGATGGTTCTTTGCCAGGGTGCGCGGTACTGAAGTTAAGTGATGGCCGCAAAAGGAGCATGTCCCTCTGGGTTGAATTCATCACAGCCTCTGGTTATCTTTCAGCCTGCAAGATCCGATCCTGTTTTCAGATGCTGGTGGCACAGGCCGTGGATAAATGTAGCTACCGAGACATGATGAAGATGGTGGCAGACACCAATGAGGTGAAACTACACATAAGAGACCATTATGTTGTCCAGATCACCCTGCATTTAAGTGTGCGGGCATCTGGCCATGAAGTGCAGCACACTGGCCCTTGCCTCATATCCCTTGGCCGGGACCAAATAGGGTAGCTGAGGTCAAGGCGGAAGGCTTCAACATGCTCTCCAAGGAGTGCCACTCGCTAGCTGGCAAGCAAAGCTCTGCAGAAAGTGATGCCTGGGTACTGCAGTTTGCAGAGGCCGAGAACCACCTACTGATGGGCGGCTGCCACAAGAAGTGCCTAGCAGCACTCTTCAGAAGGACATCAATCAGATCAGGCACTAGCCACATAATAAGTAACTTTTTTGAAGTCGGCAAGATGCAGAGACAATTTCCCCAATGCTTTACCCTAGAATTTCTTTGGTTAAAAACAACACATACATCTAGAGAAAGTTGCAGTGATGGCCGAGGCTCATTGAAGACATGGAAGTGATTCACATACAACTACCTGAACCTTGCAGTCGTAAGGTAGTATTTAGTAAATGTTAGCAAATTGGATAGAACATCTGAAAAACAAAGTAGTTTTTCAGGCAAATGTCTTTATGTTTGCCTTTATGCTCTTATACTTACAAGCGCATACTTACATCTGAGCAACAATGGACTTAGTCTGACTTTAAAATTACAGACATGGACATGCATCAGTCTTCCTACTGTAGAATGAGCTGTGTTGAAATTGGTTTATTTTACTAAACTTTGGCCTTCTACACATGAAGAAAACTGACACAGTTAATCTATCTAAGGACACTATGTTAGTATTGCATAGGTATAGAAAGTTACAGCAGGGCAAATACAGGTCCTCAGCTAGAATGTAGGTGATCAAAATAGCCCACTCAAGCATGATAGAGTTTTACTATCAGGAAATATATATGCATTTGGTAGCCTGCAAGACACTCATTTAACTAAGGGAAACACTCATTGTTGGAAAGGATTCCAGCTTAAGGTAAGTGCACGAGGGTAACAATCCTCATCACTGGACAACTTGTAATACAAATTTTGCACACACTCTCTGATACAAAGGTTAGGTATGTTGCGATTAAAGGGCTTATTAATGGATTTTTGTTCACACTGGTATCCATTTACATGCTTCAAGGGCTCAATTTTGAAACATTTGATTGCCTTTTCAGAGGGAGTCATTGCCTGAGCAGGTTAGTGGAATCTAGTTCTGGGTGGTAAGGAAGGGGACCAGGATCTAAAGAAAATTAGGTTATCTACACTGTCAAAGAGAATAAAGTATTACCATAAGGAAATGGGGCTAGATGATATTGGCTCTTCATTGCACCCACCTGTAGGATATGGGTATATATATGCCAGTCCTGGGCTAGGACAAATAAAGCCCTTAGATATGTAGAGCAAATGCATTCCTTTACTTCTTTAGCTTATGGCCCAATTATATTTTCTGTTTGTGCTCCCTTAGTGCCTTTATGTGCCCTAGGGAACACCCAGCCAGGGATAAAACATTGGAGACTTCTTAATTTCATGCTTCAAGACTAAAAAATTCCATACTGGTTAAGGAACTAAAACTGTCATACAGAGAAATCAATCAGTAAAAACTACAAAAAAATCTAGCCAAGCTAGAGTTTCCACTGTGTGATTCCTTGAACCTCTTGTATTAGAGGCACATGGGATATATGCAAATGACCCTTAAGGATATCAGGTGTTTCAGCTATATGGTAGGTCTGAATGCCCATGACATTTTTATTTTTAAAGTCTGTAATGGACAAATTCAGGCCAGTAAAGCAAATCCCACTAGATGTGGACATGCACATTTCATCCTTCTTATGGCATCATCAGCACAGCATAAATGGACTGTTTGGCTAACTTTAGAAACACAGGGTTGTCATCCTCAACTGATGTCCTTAACCATTAGGGTGTCTGCAAAATATCCCAACTAGCAAAATAAAACAATGAATAACAAGGTCACACATACAAACCAATCGGTAAAAACTACAAGAAAAATATAGCTAAGCTAGAGTTTCCACTGTGTAATTCCTGATAATAAGGGTCTATAAATATTTTTATATAACAGATCGGTTAGCAAGACTTTACCACAGCATAAACCCATTATGTTGATGATGAAGAACTGAAAGAATAGGAGACTGGACCCATATTTTCTGGTACAGCAGTAAACTGCAGGATTTTCATCAGCATCTTCACCTATTTATAGGTGAACTATTTGTCGAACCCTTGGTTGTAACTAAAGAAATATATTTTTTAGGCCCATTTCCAGAGCTAAGGATATCTGAAGTTAATACGTTGTTACTCTGACTGATTATGTTATTATGTAAAAATGCTAACTAGGAGGTGAAAAAGCCCATAACCTTCTAAGCTGAATGACTTGATATCCCTATTTTGGGCAACTATGTTGAAGGGGGAAAATATCTCAAACACTTCTCATAAAAGAAGTTTCCTAAAAAAATAGGTTTTCTTTATAAAGTGTGTGTGTGTGTGTGTGTGTGTGTGAAATGCCCCACTTGCTACATGGTGGTGGGTAGAGAATAAGGCTTGAACTTTGTACCTTAGGCCCAAATGACAAGAGCCTGAATTCCCTACCCACCACCATTTGTAAAGTGTTTGCAGATTTTTGCCTCATATTTGTTCTGTTCTGTTCCTCATAAAATCAGTGGTTTCTTTATTTTTGTTACTTAACCCAACCAGCAGTGCAGTGGTGCAGTCATAGCATTGTTGCCTAACAGCTACAGATTGTTGGGCTTGATTCTTGCCTGGGGTGCCTTCTGTGTGGAATCCACATGTCCTCCCTGTGTTTGTGTGGGTTTGCTCTGGTGTCCTCAATGGATATTTGTCCCTATATTTTGGACTGTATTCCCCCATTACTGGCTTCGTCCAGGTTTTTTCTGCCAAGGTTGAGAGCTATGTTGATAACTGAACTCACTGAATATGTTTGGGGGCTGTATTCCCCCATCATTGGCTTTTGTTCAGGTATTTTGTGCTAAGATGTTGACAGCTATGGTGAGAACTGAGTTCACTAAATGGTAGCCGTTTAAGTTTCAGTCTTCCTTTCTTTTATCAAACAGTTGATTTGGCATAGTGGTATGTTGCTCTGACTGTTTTGCACAGGGTCCTGGGTTCAATACTTGGCAGTAAAATGTATGGTGGTAACAGCATTTTATTCTAGCAACTTTCCAACATTATACAAGCAATGTTTAAAATGTGTCCCTGGTTTTTGGGCTTTTGCTCCCCCCCCCAAATACATTTTGGCTTCTTCCAGATTTCATGTGCTGCAAAGTTCAGAGATACAGCTGAGTGTGGAATAGATTTTACAAGGAGCTGAGAGCTGCAGGGGAACAAAAGTTTAGTGCTGCTTATGCCAGATCTGTTTGTGTTGTTAATAGCACAACAGGTAGCATATTTGCTTTTTGATGCAGAAGGCTGTGGGTTCTACTCCCACAGTAGGTAGATGCATTGTTGATACTGTATTCTGTTGTAAAGAGGATGGATGCTGCAGTCCTCTTTGGTGAAGATACCTAGTAACTATGAACATGTTATCAGTTTGCTATCCATTCCCTATTGGGATATTACTAGCTTATCATTTTTTAATGCAACATAGGCAATTTATTCCTCAAGGGCAACAGGCACTTTATTTGTAGATGAAACAGTGATATATAAAGTTGTTTGCTAGCAGTAACCTTTTCATTAGTTACCTATTTCTTTAATGTGGAATTATTTAGATGACTTTTACTTCTTCAGAGATTGTGTATATTTACTGATACTGGTGGACTGTAGAAGTTTGAGTAGACTTTTATGATGGAAATGTTCTGAATTGGGTAGTTTTGTCATTATTGGTGCATGCATTTTGCTTAATTGTTTACTGGAAAAATGTTCAAAACAATAAATTTAAAATGCCCTCTAACAACTGTACTGTATTGTACAAGGAATATAATTACTACAATCAGAAAGGTGTATCAAAGAGCATGTGTATGTTTCATGTTCAAGGGGCCTATGATTTGAAAACAGCCCAAAATTAATCTTTATCTGCCACTTGCAAAATGTATTTTCTTTGAATGTGGGTTTCAATGCTATTTCAATGAATGTGAGTTTCAAGGGCAGAGAAGTTTTAATGCTAAGTCTATTTTCATTGTGAGACTGCATTGTTTTTTTAGCAGACATCTATTAGGGTTTATGCTGTAAAATGCAAAATAAAACTTTCAAATGAAATCCATAACGTCACAGAAGTAAAGCAGTATGCACATTACAGTGTTTATGGTAAATGGGGTGAAATAACCAAGGAATGGGACATTGGAATGGCTGCAGGGGGGGCGCTCCATTCGACCGTGATTTTGTGAGGGGGGGGCAGCAAACTCAGACAGCCCTGGCTGAACTATACCTCTCAACTGTCCAGAATTTTGCAGAATTAATAGAGTTTTGCTTCTTATTTTTGGTTTGTTCTTCATAAAATTTGTGGTTTTCTGCCAAATAATTTAGGAATGAAGTCACTAAATAATGACAGACATTGAGTTTCAGACGTCATAACCTTCAGAAAAATGAATGCTAAAGCAAGACCTGTCATTCTATCAACTGTCTTAAGTTTATACAAGAGCAATTTTTAGTACTGTTTGCATGTTCCCCCAATATATTTGGCCTTGTCCAGATTTTCTGCATTAAGAGGTTGAGGGGTACGTGCAAATAAATCACTTTATAGAATTAGGAATATCCAAACCTCGCAACTGTCCCCAATTTTGGCTCATTGTTGCTCTCCCCCTAATAATCCCTCTGCAAAATGGAAATTTTGGAAGAAAATATGGAGGGTTTACAATTATAAATAACTGTAATGATCAGAGTGATAGATTACTTTTATTTCAGAAATGCATGTAGATGCTCTTATTTTGTCAGCTGCTCAAGTTAACAGTACTAATTTTAAAAAGGTGTCCCTTTATTGACAGGTTCCCAGCTGTATTGTGTGGCAATTTTATATTTTTGCATCACATTTGTGGTCTGTTTTTCATAAAATTGTGTTTTTCTGGCAAATTAGTAGCAAATCATTAAAGACTGAAGTTAGAAAATAATGGCAGACATGTGAGTTTCAGATTTCATACCCTTCAGAAAATTCATACTAATGCAAGACCTACTACTATTGTATGATCTTTCTAAGTTTATAAGAGCAATATTTACAAATTTTCTTTATTTTTGGGCCTGTGTCCCACTTCTATGTATGGCTTTGTCCAGATTTCTTGCTCTGAGGTTGAGCGGTATGAGTGTCAGAGCCATCACCATCAGCCAGAGACATTTCAAACCTTGACCTACTTGTTGCATCCCACTCCCCATTGTAGTGGCTCTGGATGTGTCCAAGCAAGGCAAGGAGCAATTATGCAGTTTAAGTGTGCAAAGTATTCCCCCATCCTAGGTGGACCACAAGTATGACCGTGGCTTTTCATCTGTCCTTGATTTTGCAGAATGTTCTGGTTTTCTGTCATATTTTTATACTGTTGATTTATGCTTCTTATTATTCAGAAAATGCATGCTGTTGCAGTGCCCCTTTGCTCTGTATTAAAGTAACAATGCTTTAATGACCATCAGGTAAGCTTGTCAGAGATTGTAAGATGCAAGTAAGCTTTAATAAGCAGACTGTTAAAGAATCACCAACATTGAAAGCCTTTTCATTGTTGCCATGCAGAGAATATTTACATAACTAGATAACGTATAAGCCTTAGGTATTGAAATGCATATGACAGTATTTGTAATAAAGGACAGGATTACAGTATTTTCTGAAGCTCATTACATTTGTTGGAGACTTTGCAGGCTTTACCCGTAAACTAAGCAGAATGCCAATATATCATGTGTGGTCCATAACTTGTGCAGTAATCCTTTAAGCAATTTATATTGAGCTTGTTTCTTGTTCGCTGTTCATTTTTTACTTTGATGTGTTCCCCATGAAACAAGTAGATAGTTGTTGTCAGGTAGCAGGTCTTTTTTGGATAAGAAATGTTTTTACAAGTGGGGGTATTACAGAGATTGCTACTTTCAGCATGTTACTTGGTAATTTTATAAAGTTGAACATAAATTATAATTAGAACTGCAGTGCAAGGAGAAGTGGTTTGAGCTGAGTGCTGCTTGTTTTTTTATACTTGATTTTGAATAGCATTCCAGTAATGTATTTAAAAAGTAATTTATTTTTTCATGCTTCACAACCTTTTTGTTTGAATTTAGATATTAAGTAAGATGTCATGTAGCCAATGCATTGAAATATTTTTTTTCTTCTACACTTCATTTTGTCTTGCTTGGACTCTCGTAATGATGGTTTGGCACCCAGGGCAACGTATTTAATTAAAGTTCCAT